>NC_082395.1:23530317-23695317 GCF_031168955.1 Gadus macrocephalus | reverse complement strand
CCAAGTGTCTCTTTAGTTTTGGCTAGGGTACTTAATGATGGAAACTTCAAACCTTTTCCTTTTGCAAATGTATTAAAATCTTCCTTACCTGAGATTTGGAGGTAAACCGAGAAAAGGAGCAAGCGGTCGTATAGTTTCCTTTTGACAGGCGCCATTTAAGAGTATTGTCCTTGCATGCTAAACGTGTAAAGCCCTCTGCTGAGGATGACCTGCGTGCGGATCCTGAACTCGACTGAGCGCTTCTGACCGCCGGCAACGCTTCGCCTCATGCAGAGGACCGACGCTCGGACCGGGGAGCGAGGCGCGGCCAGCGCCCCCTGGCGTCGGCTATCGGAACTCGCTATCCACTCGACCCATCAGTTACAGTTATAAGAGCTTATGATCACCAAACTATTGCCAGACATCCAATCTTATTAAAATGAATAGACTGCACAGTGTGTTTTGAGACTCTGTTGAGGACCCATCTCTAGGAGAGAGAGACCTCAGTCCAAACAATTAGGAAGACAGTTTTTCCATTCAAGTTAAACCGTATTTTGTGTAGTTAATCATTCCAGTATACCTGTGAAGACTCACACACTCAATGTGGTGCTGTACTCATAGAGGCTCAACTGTATCATCTTTGACGTTATCAACCACCATAAAGAAGGTTTATTTTGGCCACGATGTTGACGCTGAATGTATTTTATCCCCTGAGAAGTCTTTTAAGTCTGTAAGATGGTGTGTCTCTCCCTCACCTCATCATACGCATCCAACAGCAAAGCCTCTAACGGAGGCTGAGACACAGAAACAGGAGAAGTTAGATCGCCGTGTTTAAGACGACCATCACCCTGAGGTGCTGAGGTCGGGTGTGATCACATGACCCAGACACCTCAGAGACAGTTAGATCCCTCCAACTGGGGATTTAAAACATTTTAACGTTCTCAGCAGCCATTCGGTCAGTGGCTGATAATCAGCTGTACACATATGAGTAGTATAGGGGTAGTTTGAGGATCAGTGGGCAATCATACTTACTGACCGCTGATCCTCAAACTACCCCTATAATACTCATGTGGGTAGAGCTGATAATTAGCTGTATACCTAGTAGTAGTGGTTTGAGGAGCTGTGGTCAGTCCTAGTGACCGGTCAGGACGACCCCTCCGTGGAGATGAGTGTGCTTCAGACCGGGCCTTCATCAGCAGCCAGCCTCGACAGAGCGGACAGCTGCTGAGTCAATGCGGATATTGATCCGGTGTCCATCTTGTTTACAGGGAGGTTCTCATTGATCTGAAGGCCGCCGCCCAGCTGGGAGACCCCGTTCCCACGGTCCCACGGTCTAGGGGAGGGTCCAGGTATTGTGGGGGGGGGGGGGGATCAGAACTGATTCGTGCAGGAAGTGATCAAGTTCCCTTACGGGCTCTCTCTCTCTCTCTCTCTCTCTCTCTCTCTCTCTCTCTCTCTCTCTCTCTCTCTCTCTCTCTCTCTCTCTCTCTCTCTCTCTCTCTCTCTCTCTCTCTCTCTCTCTCTCTCTCTCTCTCTCTCTCTCTCTCTCTCTCTCTCTCTCTCTCTCTCTCTCTCTCTCTCTCTCTCTCTCTGGCCATTTTTCTGGGGCTGATCCAGATGAACGGAGGTCAGGCCCTGAGGATCGATGATGTAGAAGTCGATCTGGGGTCCTTGGTATTGGGGGGCTGGGGGGCAGACAGGGGTCCGACCCACCCAGGCCCTTCTGCTGCTGGGGCCGGGGCTCCCGGTCACACGCACCCCCTCCCCGCTGACCCCAGCAATGTCCAAAAGGCCGGCCTAACCCCTGACCTTTCCCCTGACCCTGCGGGGTCAGTCTTTAGCCGGCGGGGGAGGGGACAGAGGAGGTTGTTAGGCCACATCATGCAAATGGAGCCGGCAGAGTCGCCCTGTTGGTCTGCAGCCCAGAGCACAACATGGCCCAGCTCTATAGAGAGGCTCATATACAAAGAGCATTGGAAACAGATATAGACCATTACAATATACAGACTATTCCAATATACACACAGAACTCTGAGCTGGAACACTGAGACGGAGCTCTGAGGATCAACGTTGAGTTTCGAAGCAGTGTGTTGTTGAAAATCGAATGCCTTTTAAGTTACAAACCTCACAACTCTTTTTTTATTATGCATCCTATTGGTTTGATACAACGTTACCATAATCAATTAACTAAAGGCTTTGTCTACTCTAGGGATTGCAACTTTTGACCCTCACTTTAAAAGGACCGGCCTAAAGTCACATTTGTCGGCTGAGAAATATGGTAAAAGACAATCAAACGGATTTTTGCATTGCCGATGTGTGAAGGACACAAAATTAATAGACTTTCAGACAGTACATGTAGTAAAGTTTCAACTGCCTTTACATTTGAGCTGCTACTTTTGAAGATTGTTCATGGTCTTCCTTCTCAACAGTTATTCTAGGGATTAACATAAATATACAATAACCAGTAAGTGGACACAAGTATTTTTATTTTATCAAGAATTACTTGACGAAACTATGGGAATGCATTCGGGAATGCTGCTGTAGCTATTTGACGCGCTATTTGACGTTGCTCCACGTCGACCCCGTGTGGGTGAGTGTGGTAGTACATACTTTTGTAAATTCATGTTTTCAATCAAATAGCACACCAAATTATATCATATAACGACACAATAAGATAAATAACGCAATTGAATGTCAGACGTTGGCCAAGACTTCTAGGTTCCATTCTTTTATTTATTTGAAGAATGCATATTGGCTTATATTGAAAAAGCAGAAGTAGCTAAATCACAAATAACATGTGGATCCATTAGCGTTTTGCCATCAATCCTCAATTGTCGAATCCGATCTTAAGCAGTAATGAGGGTAAAGACACTTAACATGTTTGAGCAGTACAACCACAATAAAACAAATAAAGGCCTCATTCACTTTTAAAATTCAGGGAAAATAAAGTTTGTTCATGTACAGAAACGTTTGTAACATGTAAACGTTTCAACAAATATGCAATTTTTTCGTTTAACTTTCACAAGCTGGCTAAAGTGGTTACATTGGCAAAGGTTCGGAAGATAAGACTTAACTATGTATAAAGAGTGCTTCACTTCATAAAAGCACGGGTATAAAACGCATTATCACAGACGAGACAGAGCCCATAATATTGTCCTTCATTAACAACCTGTAAACAGAGTAAGTGGTGTAAACAACAACAACCAAATAGACCTTAAACAAACACACCTGCCCATAACTGAATGTCGTATGAAGGTGATTACGCCAGGAACTCCAGCAGCAAATACCGATTAGCAGAGGGGTTACCTCTCAGTCATCACATCAGCCACTTGTCCTAACTGAATATTATAATATGATATATATTATATATAACGGCGTGTCAGAGTAAACCGTTTGCATTGTGAGGTCCTTCTTAGATTACCTAGTGGTGAATATATCGTTACTTATAGACTGTGGACTCTATACATCTTTTTTGTTTACTTATGATTTGATGGATGGATTTACCAAATACTGTGGGCTGTACATACATACACAGAAGAACGTAGAGATGGATGTGGAACTCCAGACATCAATGCCTCACGGTGTCATTGATATGTTTAGTAAGTGAAAAAGGAAACCCTGTTTTTAGTTTTTGGCATCTTTGAACCATGCAGATAAAGAGCGGTTGGGATTTGCGGTCTTAATAAACACAACTGAGAATGAAAGTGAAAGAAGCTATTTTCTGCAAAACGCACTTTGATGTTATTTTGGGTGATTACTTGTCTTTGATTAGAGTCAACTGGAATGTTTTGTAAACGTAAATTAACATGAAAGAAACCTAAATAGAGCAGAGAACGTGCGTTGAGACATAAAAGCTTTTTAGTGCAGCGAATACAATCTGAGAGAAGTGGTTATCCCACTTACGACGGGGATATCATACAACACCCACCTGGTTCTTAGTGTTCCAGAGCGTGTGTAGTGAAAGTATTCCGATCTAACGGTTGTTTTTCCAGAACGAAGAAGACCAAATACTCACAACTCGACCACAGCTCAATGAAGGCTCATAGCTCAGAGACTCAGCCTGGATAGAAAAATAACATTTAGTTTGAAACCTTCCGCCAAACGTCTGATATTTACACAAATAAAAGTCTATGCTCGTATCTATTTATATATCTATTTTAAACGTCTTTCAGCAAAACGGGCAGCAAAAAAAAGAGCTATGTTTTCCAAGCATCCATTTCTTTACAGAGAATAGAAAACGATTGTAAACTTATGAAAGAGTAGTGGTTGATGTCCCGTCGCTGAGCGTCCCGCGAGGGGAGCGGGGGGGGGCAGCGGTGCTCCTCCCCCCTGGAGGGAGGCGGTGCTCCTCCTCCACCCCGGACGTTAAGGCCAATATGCTCCGCCCCCAGCGTCTCTATCGCCGCTCCGACAATCCGACGTTTATCCGACGTTAAAACCAAAATCTCAGCGTGACGCCGCAGACCGCGGGACCTCCTCCTAGTCCTCAACCTCCTCCTAGTCCACGCCGGTCCACGCCGGTCTAGTCCACGCCGGTCTAGTCCACGCCGGTCTAGTCCACGCTGGTCTAGTCCACGCCGTCGAAGCCCTGGGCGTTCTCGATGGCGATGTGCAGCTTCTCTCTCAGCTCCTCAAACGACTCGTAGGGAGGAAGGTCAAGGCGGTTGAAGCTGTGGGACGGAGAGACCGGTCAGGGGTGTGTGCTGATGTGTGTGTGTGTTTAGGTGTCTGTGCGAGTGTGTGTGTGTGTGTGTGTGTGTGTGTGTGTGTGTGTGTGTGTGTGTGTGTGTGTGTGTGTGTGTGTGTGTGTGTGTGTGTGTGTGTGTGTGTGTGTGTGTGTGTGTGTGTGTGTGTGTGAGAGCGTGCGTGCGTGCGTGCGTGCGTGCGTGCGTGCGTGCGTGCGTGCGTGCGTGCGTGCGTGCGTGCGTGCGTGCGTGCGTGCGTGCGTGCGTGCGTGCGTGCGTGCGTGCGTGCGTGCGTGCGTGCGTGCGTGCGTGCGTGCGTGCGTGCGTGCGTGCGTGCGTGCGTGCGTGCGTGCGTGCGTGCGTGCGTGCGTGCGTGCGTGCGTGCGTGCGTGCGTGCGTGCGTGCGTGCGTGCGTGCGTGCGTGCGTGCGTGCGTGCGTGCGTGCGTGCGTGCGTGCGTGCGTGCGTGCGTGCGTGCGTGCGTGCGTGCGTGCGTGCGTGCGTGCGTGCGTGCGTGCGTGCGTGCGTGCGTGCGTGCGTGCGTGCGTGCGTGCGTGCGTGCGTGCGTGCGTGCGTGCGTGCGTGCGTGCGTGCGTGCGTGCGTGCGTGCGTGCGTGCGTGCGTGCGTGCGTGCGTGCGTGCGTGCGTGCGTGCGTGCGTGCGTGCGTGCGTGCGTGCGTGCGTGCGTGCGTGCGTGCGTGCGTGCGTGCGTGCGTGCGTGCGTGCGTGCGTGCGTGCGTGCGTGCGTGCGTGCGTGCGTGCGTGCGTGCGTGCGTGCGTGCGTGCGTGCGTGCGTGCGTGCGTGCGTGCGTGCGTGCGTGCGTGCGTGCGTGCGTGCGTGCGTGCGTGCGTGCGTGCGTGCGTGCGTGCGTGCGTGCGTGCGTGCGTGCGTGCGTGCGTGCGTGCGTGCGTGCGTGCGTGCGTGCGTGCGTGCGTGCGTGCGTGCGTGCGTGCGTGCGTGCGTGCGTGCGTGCGTGCGTGCGTGCGTGCGTGCGTGCGTGCGTGCGTGCGTGCGTGCGTGCGTGCGTGCGTGCGTGCGTGCGTGCGTGTGTGTGTGTGTGTGTGTGTGTGAAAGTTCTGTGTTCTGTGTGTATGGAGTGCCGGTTCTCTGCTGCCCCGTCAGGGCTCTCACCAGGTGTGTGCTCGGGGGAGTTTGTCTCGGGTTCCCCACTGCTCGATGGTGAAGAGCTGCGGCCCGTTGGATCCTAGAGTCAGGGGTCAAGGGTTAATACAGCAGCACACTTATCAGCCAGAGGAGAAACTAACTAATAGGTGAATGCAGGACTAATGAGCAGTCTCAGAGGAGCAGAGGAGGTGAACCTCCACAGGGACTCACCGTAGAGCTCAGCGAAGCCGTTCATGGGCACCCTGGACGTCCCTGTCACGAACTGCAGCAGCCGGATCCGCTTCTCTGCATCCATCAACAACACCGTCTACAAGCAAGGAAAACACACAGACACACACACGCAAACACGCACACGCACACACACACACACACACACACACACACACACACACACACACACACACACACACACACACACACACACACACACACACACACACACAACAAACAGGGACAGACAGACACGCAAACACACGCACAGTTCAAACAGGGAGCCCCATGGAGTTGGTGCTGCGCTGCTGGGGATGGGTGGTGTTGTCGTGGGGTGGTGGTGGGTAGTGGTGTCGTGGGAAAGGGGCGTTACCTTCCAGAACCACTGGATGAGGGGCTGAGTGGGGCAGTAGCCCGTCTTGTACTTGGTGTTCGCCCTCCAGTCGTTGACGTCCACGTCTCCGAGCCCGCACATCAGCAGCTGGAGGAGCAGAGGACAGTTAACCCCACATCCCCCTCTTAACCCCGACCCCCGACCCCCGGACCCCCACACCCACCTCCAGCTCGTTCTCATCGAAGATCTTCACCAGGTCCTGAGGGATCAGCTCGTAGAAGCCCTGAAGAGGAGAAGAAGAAGAGGAGTTCATGAGTCTGACGGCTCTCAGACCAGATCCTGAGGAAGAGGAGTTCATGAGTCTGACGGCTCTCAGACCAGACAGAGGAAGAGGAGGTCATGAGTCTGACGGTTCTCAGACCAGACAGAGGAAGAGGAGTTCTAGAGTCTGACGGCTCTCAGACCACACCCTGAGGAAGAGGAGTTCATGAGTCTGACGGCTCTCAGACCAGACCCTGAGGAAGAGGAGCAGCACTCACGTCTTTGAAGGCAGTCATTTGCATCTGGATCCGGTTCACGAAGCGCCACTGCATCACCAGGCTGAGGACAGGAAGGGAGTGTCAGGAGGAGCAATAGAGATGTTCCCTCCTCAGACGCTGCTTACTGCTACTGATACTTAACTTCAACCTCCTTAAAGAACAAATCCGGTGTAAAAATGGATCTGGGATATGTTTAGGATGATAACGAGTTGGAATGTTTGTTTGGGAGCAAAAAAGCACGTATAGACGCATTCTTAAGTTGGCTGTTTTTAGCCTATTCTACCAAAACGTTATAAACTTGGAACGATGGGAGTATGTGTTATGGTAAAAACGAAATCGTTATTTTAAACCACTTAAAGGGCTAGAAGTAGCCCGACTCTTCTTTGGTAGTACAATAAGGGTCTTAACATATAAAACGAGGCATTGATAACTTTGTAAGTGTACAGATCAGTAGTTCACCCGTCGACGCCATCTTGTTTTTAAGACTCGATAAGTAGATTGGCTAACAAAGAGCTTGCGTGTTGTTCACGGATGTCACAAGCTGTGTGTGCGTCAATTTACCTATCGAGTCTTAAAGACAAGATGGCGTCGACGGGTGAACTACTGATGGTATTGTGAGTATAAAATGTTGTTTTGGTAGAATAGGCTAAAAACAGCCAACTTAAGAATGCGTCTATACACGCTTTTTTGCTACCAAACGAACATTCCCACTCGTTATCATACTAAACATATCCCAGATCCCTTTCACACCGGATTTGTCCTTTAACTCTAACTCTGCTGCTGCTGAAGACCCTGAATCCCCGCCCTCCTTCCTCAACATCCTCCAGGGTTAGTTAAGTGTTTCTGTGTTAAGGGTTAGTAAAGTGTTTCTGTGTTCCTCAGTTAAGTGCTCCTGTGTTCCTTATAAAGGGTTATTAAAGTGTTTCTGTGTTCCTTAGTAAAGTGTTCCTGTGTTCCTTAGTAAAGTGTTCCTGTGTTCCTTAGTAAAGTGTTCCTGTGTTCCTTAGTAAAGTGTTTATGTGTTCCTTAGTAAAGGGTTAGTAAAGGGTTTCTGTGTTCCTTAGTAAAGTGTTTCTGTGTTCCTTAGTAAAGTGTTTCTGTGTTCCTTAGTAAAGGCTTAGTAAAGTGTTTCTGTGTTCCTTAGTAAAGGGTTAGTAAAGTGTTTCTCTGTTCCTTAGTAAAGTGTTCCTGTGTTCCTTAGTAAAGTGTTCCTGTGTTCCTTAGTAAAGTGTTTCTGTGTTCCTTAGTAAAGGGTTAGTAAAGTGTTTCTGTGTTCCTTAGTAAAGTGTTTAGTAAAGTGTTTCTGTGTTCCTTAGTAAAGTGATTCTGTGTTCCTTAGTAAAGGGTTAGTAAAGTGATTCTGTGTTCCTTAGTAAAGGGTTAGTAAAGTGTTTCTGTGTTCCTTAGTAAAGTCTTAGTTAAGTGTTTCTGTGTTCCTTAGTAAAGGGTTAGTAAAGAGTTTCTGTATTCCTTAGTAAAGGGTTAGTAAAGTGTTCCTGTGTTCCTTAGTAAAGTGTTTCTGTGTTCCTTAGTAAAGGGTTAGTAAAGTGTTTCTGTGTTCCTTAGTAAAGTGTTTCTGTGTTCCTTAGTAAAGTGATTCTGTGTTCCTTAGTAAAGTCTTAGTTAAGTGTTTCTGTGTTCCTTAGTAAAGTCTTAGTTAAGTGTTTCTGTGTTCCTTAGTAAAGGGTTAGTAAAGAGTTTCTGTATTCCTTAGTAAAGGGTTAGTAAAGTGTTTCTGTGTTCCTTAGTAAAGGGTAGGTAAAGTTTCTTACTGGATGTACTCCTTCTTGTTGTCGTTGGTTACCACCACGTCCCCCCCCCCGGGCTTCAGCTCGTGCTGGTGAGTCTGCAGGGAGCGGAGCCAGAGGACTTGTTAATGAGCAGGAAACCGCTGAGAGAACCACACCTTCTCTCTACAAGGCGTGGTTCTTCTGGACGTCTGGACATCTTATCTCATCACGAGCGTTGACATGTTGAAATGAATGGCAAACAACTCTTATTTTGATCTTCATTACAGTAATTATAGTATCACATTATTACATATATTATTACTAATTATGTTTGAAGTTAACTGCGACACCTGTTTGTTTGTAGGTGCACCATGGGGCTAGCTATAGTTAGCTGTATGGAGCGGGAGTGTATCTATGTTCCCCGGGTCCTATGTTCCCCGCTTTGTATGTGACCGGGGAACAAAGGTGAGCAAATCTTTTTTTTGTAGGATGGTAGGGGCAAGTCCCGCCTATTTCGCCTGTGATTGGTTAGAATGTCTCTCCTCCGATTGGTTATGGTTAGGGTTAGGTTTAGGGTTAACCCTTACCCTTACCCTAACCCTAACCCTAACCCTAACCCTAAACCTGAACCTAACCCTTTACACCCGGGGAACATAGGACCTGGGGAACATAGGGATGACCCCGTATGGAGCGAGCTATAGTTAGCTGTTCAACATGGAGCTAGCAACAGTTAGATGTATCGAGCTAGCTATAGTTAGTTGTTTAATATAGAGCTAGCTATAGTTAGCTATTTAATATGGAGCTAGCTATAGTTAGCTGTTTAAAATGTATCTAGCTATAGTTAGCTGTTCAAAAATGAGCTAGCTATAGTTAGCTGTTCAACATGGAGCTAGCTATAGTTAGTCGTTTAACATGGAGCCAGCTATAGTTAGCTGTTCAACATGATCCTCTAACGCGTCAGAACAGGCAGCAGTAGAACCCGTTCCGACCTGTCCGAACAGCTCCTCGTCGATGGTGAACCTCAGGTCCAGGTCGGCGGGGTCGTTCTCCAGGATCCATTTCAGAGAGTTGAAGTACTCGCTGTCCTGGAGACACAGGGGGAACACTCTATCAGTCGGCCCAGAACCACAGAGGTCTGCACGACCTCGACGTGTCCAAAAACCTTGTGAGTAGGCTGAACAATTTGGGGAAATAATCTAATTGCGATTATTTCGACCAATATGCGATTTTGACAAGTAGGTCGCCGTGGACGTTATTAACCGCGGCGGTGGTTAGGACCGCCCGCCGCTCAACTGGCAAACCACTCTCCTGCACCTCCGGAATTGTTTTAATTTTTTTATGTTCTGTATTATCCACTAAACAAGCAATAAATCATTCTGTAGTATGACCAACACAACATTGGATGCAGTCAACATATAAACGGCTCTTTCCTTAAGGGCCAGGCCTGTGTTGAGATAAATTGATGCATGAATTGATATCATAACATCTTTATTTAACTATTGAAAAAAAATACGAATCTTAGTGATCTCCAGTCAGTAACAGTAACAGTGAAAAAAATTTGCATGCGATTTGCATATCGCATTCTATTACATGGCGATGTCGGTTTGAATTGGATTCATCGTTCAGCCCTACTTGTGTGTTAGGCGGCGTGGCTTACCACAGACTCCATGTCGTGGAGTGTGATGGGCTTCTGCAGCATCATCTTGTAGAACGGCCGGATGAAGAAGGCTTCAGAGGAGAGGAGACACAGTGTTAGTCAGCTGGACTGTAGGTGGCCCCCTGAGCCTCAGATGGAAGTGAGGGGGAGGAGAGACAGGGGATGATTGGCTTACAGCTGCTGTTCTGCAACATGTGATTACAGATGATTATCGTTAACTCAATAAGGGCGATGTTCCTCTGGCTGTCAGACGGGAGACGAGGAACGTATTTACCTCAGTGAGACGTTACACCCTGTCAGAGAAATACTGTGAGGAGACTTTTAATAATGATTATCTTAAACCAAACTCAAACAAATAGAAAGATTAATGTGTGTGCTGAGTCTAGCAGTATTTTGATAAGGCTAGCATGCTTAGAGCGGAGGCCAGCCGACTTACCGTCGAGCAGCTTGCCGTGGTAGACCGCCATGCCGGCGACGCGACCGATGAACTTGAAGTAGGAGAGGTGGTCCTCGTTGCAGAGGCCTGAGTTGGGGTTCACCTGCAGGGTGTAGTTATCCCTGAGGGCAGAGGGGGTTTAAACGAGGAGCTCAGCGGTATCGTGTGTCAGGGAGCTGAGAGGCTAATCCAGGGTAATAAAACAATGACTCAGGGTTTAGCGTATGAAATAAGATCTTTGTTGTCCTGGTAGCGGTAGATGATGTGGTTTCTCACATCTGCTACAGATACATTCAGAATTGAGTTATCATCCAAAGGATGAGTTGGCAAACAAATACAAATATGAAACAATATAAACGCTGAAGCGCCTGAGAAACGGATCAGGAGACACCAACAAAAGACAGGAAGAGAAAGGGTCGACTCACGTGGCGGAATACTCAAACAGCCCATAATAAGGGTTGAACATCTCCTTGGAGATGAGGAAGAACCACTCCCTGGCCACTCCCCCGTAGTCCAGCCCCTTCTCTCCCTCGAACTCCACCCACAGCCGCGCCTTCAGGAAGTCGGCGCGCTTCACGGACAGGATGCGCCGGTACGAGTCCTCCAGCACCGCGCTGCGCCGCAGCTTCATCTCGAAACGGTTTGGGATGTCCGCCTGGAGGGAGGGGGGGTCAGTGGGGAGGGGGTCAGGGGGAGGCGGTCAGCTCCATGGAGCCGACCGTGAGAACTAAGGCTGCACCATGTAGCGTTATCGGATAGCAGTTGCCACATTCGAAATTCGATTCAAAATCGCGATTATCTGGTTACAGGAAAGACGACGTTGACCAAAAACACTTTGTCGAGAATGCCTTGCAATTGTTCCCACAACAAAAGCTCAACAACTCATTTATTTCCCCATTTAATGCGCCACCATAGAGCTCTGTATAATGAGAGTATAACGCTACAAAATCACCCCAATCATTATACAATGAAAAAAAATAATAATCTAATATAGATAGTTATTGGGTCGGCTTAGCTCAGGAGGTTGAGCAATTGTCTTGTAACCGAAAGGTTGCTAGTTTGATCCCCAGCTCCTCCTAGCTGAGTGCTAACTGCTCCTGACGAGCTGGCTGTCGCCTTGCATGGTTGACTCTGCCGCCAGTGTGTAAATGTGTGTATCAACCGATGTGAGTCGCTTTGGATAAAAGCGTCTGCTAAATGCCCTAATTGTAATGATTGTAATTGTTTTTACATATATATCGGCCTGTATATTTTTTTTGTCATCACGCAATACTCATTGCAAAAAGACAATATATCCCAATAGGATTTTTTTCCAACATGGCGCAGCCCCTCGTTAGAAGGTCGTACTGGAGGAACACGAGAGGATCCTGAAGTGAACTTTACCGGTTTCTTCAGCTTCTTGCGGAAGTAGTCATACTTCTGCTTGTAATCCCTGGAATACGGTACTGCCTGCAGGACACAGGAAACAGGCTCTTGTTACCGCCAATCCGTCACCGCCTTAGCACCGGCCCCTGATCACAATTGCTTATTTATAGATGCTGAGGTCATCAATACTTACGGGTCCTGTTATGGCAGAGCTCTGTAATCGGGGATCCTCCCATTGTGTGGTCCTTGTGTCTGGAGAACACAACATAATGTCTCTATTTACAACGTCCGGAATGACTGGGATGCTTTCATCCCAGTGGGATCAGTTCATTGATTCACTTATTGATCTGATCAGATGTTGTGCTGATGTCTTACTGTGATCAATGTAGAAGATTCTCCCGTCGCTGTGGACTCTCTCCTCCCAGCCAGGCTACAAATCAGAATTGTATCAAACATAGGTGTTGGACTACAGACGTTTTCAAATGCACTGTGTAATAACATACAACCAATATCCACATCCACACATGAGACTGTAAACCAATCAAATCATATTATCCCTTTTTGGGACCGCAGATCCATATTCCCTCATATTGTTTTCTATCCTCAATTGTGTTTTTGATATTTTTCAACGTGTGTAAGACTTTTCTGATACAATTAAATAAATCAAATGAAATCCCTTCCCTAAATACGCCCTCCCAAGTGATTTGCCCTCTGGGAACTAGGGGTGTGCATTTCTGGAAAAAATACTATTCGATATCCGCTGCTATTCGAATAATATTCTAAAATCGGTCAATCAAGAACGCCCCCACGCATGCACGCGCACACACACCTCGTATACACGCACACACAATGACACAGGGAGAGGCTTCTATGATTTGTATGAAATCAATCTGTTTATTTCAACAACTGCGCCATCAACATTCAACATCAAAATTATTTTAACGTGGGCTTAGGCAGATAGGCCTACATGCGCCGAAAACAGATCGCTATTTATTTTAATGAACACAGCCTGCATGACGGTGAACTAGACACGTCTTTAGCATATGGAAACTATGGCCAAAAAAATAACTTCACGTGGTGTGTCTTTTTACAATATATTTGTTACCAGCATTCGTAGTGTTGATCAGCAGAGAAATAGCCCGCCAAAGACGTTGACGTCGCTTAGCAACCGAGGATGCTGGGGTTGAAGTTACCGGACTACTTGCGGAGTGATACGACAGAAAAAAATAAATCCACTTTCACGCTCATTATATGCTTAGCAACGAAGAATTATCAAAAAAGGATTCACCACCGGAAGTTGTGAAGGCCCATGCAAGTGAACGGAGAGTTCAACAGCATTGAGAAGAGCCGTGTCATAAATAACGATAGTCGCATTCATTATTCGATTTTCTACGTGACTCAGACTATTCGACTATAGTTGCCCATCCCTACTGGAAACACGATCCATCGGAGACTTACCGGCAAGGGGCCGAGGTCTGTTGGGTCCAGTGAAACTCTCCTCCTCATCTGCACTGGAATCTTCAGCCTGGGGTCCTCCTGGAACACCAGCACATCATAATGATATAGTCTCTGAACCTGGTGCTAGTTTAATGAGGATAGTTTCTTCATAATATTATACTCCAATATTATATATTATAATGTATACTATTTATAGCCAGGTGGTAGTTTAATGCTATGTTATACTCTCTTATCAAGGTGGTAGTTTAATGATATACTCTCTTACCCAGGTGGTAGTTTAATGATATACTCTCTTACCCACGTGGTAGTTTAATGCTATGTTCTACTCTCTCAGCCAGGCTGTAGTTTAATGCCGTGTTACTCACCCAGGTGGTGGTCTTTGTGTTGTGGTTGATGAAGAAGGGTCTTCCGCTGGGGGCGCTGCGGACCTCCCAGCCAGCGGGCATGAAGCCACATTCGTAGGCTCTCTCCGGCCCGGGGGAGTTGAGGGGCGAGCCCTCTGGGGCCCCGGGCTGCCCTGCCGAGGGGCTCAGGGGCAAGGCATTCTGCGCTGCTGCCTCCGATGTCACCTGGCAAAATGATACGATTTTTGACCAAGCAATAGGAATGAGTCTCTCGGGCTGGTCCGAAGACAGGTTAAAAAAGCGGTTTTGGATCAAATTATTGAGTAGCTTAAAGTTGTAATCTCAAAGATTTACATTTAAACCAATTAAGTCTAGTTAGTCGCCATCTACAGCCGAACATGGAGACAAAGAGGTGCTTGAGCTTCGGGCCCACTGATGAAAGCCCTTCCCCTGGCAGCACTATCAACAGACTTGGTGTTGTAACACCCACTTATCACCAAAGGGGTCGCCAAAGAGAACCAAGCAGAAATCTTTGAGGAACAAAAACCAACTAAAACTGATATGAACCAAAGAGCATCGCTAGTCATAACCAAAAGCCTTCCATCCTCAAGGAGGTCCAAGGAACGTTCTGAGGCCCGTACCCCCACAGCCGGAGGCTGCTCCCTACCTGCACCAGCGGGCGTGTCCAGGTGGTGACGCGGCTCTTGTGGTTGACATAGTAGCGTCGGCCTCGGCTGTCCAGCTTCTCCTCCCAACCTGATGGCAGCTCAGGGAACCCAGGCAGCTGCTGGGGGGGAAGACCAGGTCAGTCTGGAGACCCCCTGTAGACTACAACTCACACTGAAGCCCAGGTCCGACTACTGGAGACTACAGACTACTGGAGACCCCCTGTAGATACACCTCACACTCAAGACCAGGTCAGACTCCTGGAGCCCCCCTGTAGATACACCTCACACTCAGGACCAGGTCAGACTCCTGGAGACCCCCTGTAGATACACCTCACACTCAGGACCAGGTCAGACTCCTGGAGACCCCCTGTAGATACACCTCACACTCAGGACCAGGTCAGACTCCTGGAGACCCCCTGTAGATACACCTCACACTCAGGACCAGGTCAGACTCCTGGAGACCCCCTGTAGATACACCTCACACTCAGGACCAGGTCAGACTCCTGGAGACCCCCTGTAGATACACCTCACACTCACCGCGGGGTTGGCCGGGCACTCGTCGCTGGACAGTGCCGGGGCGCTGGCTCTGCGGCTGGAATGGCTGGAGTGCGCGGCGGCGTGATCCTGTGGGGGGGGGGGGGGGCACACACGTTAGCATGAGGGCCTCCAGTGGCGGCGCTTGTATCAACCGACTCAGACGCCGCGCCGTGCGGCCCGTACCGTCTGGGAGGTGCGGCGCTCGGCCGCGGGCACACCGGTGATCTGCAGCTGGGTCAGCTCCTCGCAGGCGGGCCGCAGGTCGGCGCCGGGGCGGGAGTAGTGGCCCGTGCTTTGGGACAGCGAGGACGGCGAGGACTCCTCGAACAGCGTGTTCTCCCAGCTCTGGGGGGGACAGAGGAACGTTGACATGAGAACCAGGAACAGCTCCCTCTCATACTGCGACTCTGACATAATGTTAGTACTGTTCTAAATGTATATTTTGTATGTTATTTTTATTTTGCTGCTTTGGAGATTTTAATCAAAATGTGATCCGTCAGCATTAAAAGGTGTCAAACGTCCTTCTTTAAAGGATAAAATTGAGGGACTTACGTCAGGAGAGTCCCGCCGGTCGTTCTCCTCGTGGTCGGAGATCTGTCTCCGCGCCGTGAAGGCGTGCTGGGCCTCCATGTTGATGTCCTGTCTTCGCTGGGTGTCCCCCTCGCTGTCCCTGTGCACACAACACACACACACATACATAGGCACACATACACGCACACGCACACACACAGGCACACGCACACGCACACACACACACATACACACACACACACACACACACGACCCATGAGTTCCCAGATGAGGTGCAGGTCCAGCAGGGTGAGAGTTAAGGGAGGAGGGGGGGGGGGTCTTACCCTGCGGTGGGCCGGTGCCACTGGGTGGTCCGGCTCTCGTGGTTGACGTAGTAGGTCCTCCCCAGGTTGTCCTGCCGCTCCTCCCAGCCGGGGGGCATGGCGGGCACCAGGTGCTGGTGGCCGGCCCCCGACATGTCCTGGCCCTCCAGGAACTCCCAGCCAGGCTGCAGTGCAGTGGGGGGAGACCAGAGAGAGACCAGGGAGAGACCGGAGAGAGACCAGAGACAGACCAGGGAGAGACAAGGAGAGAGACCAGAGAGACCACAGAGAGACCAGAGAGAGACCAGCGAGAGAGAGCAAAGGGAGACCAGGGAGAGACCAGAGACCGGAGAGACCAGAGAGAGACAAACGAGAGACCAGAGAGAGACCAGAGAGAGACCAGGGGTTGACCAGAGAGACCAGAGAGAGACCGGTGAGACACAACTCATTTAGCAGACGCTTTTATCCAAAGCGATTAAAAATAAGTCCATTTGTCAGAAGAAAGAGAAACAACAATATATCTTTGTCTGTACATTAAGGATGTTCAATTAGAACCAAGTTCCAAGCACTAGCAATCACTAGGCAAACCCATTCCCCGTCTTCAACAAAGATAGCTAGGATAAGACGCTACACAATGCTAAGTACTATTTTTAAGTTCCAGGACGTACTACATACAATAAGGGGTGGGAGGGGGTGGGGGTGTAAGCAGGCTATGCAGAGTCTAGGTGACCTATGAACAAGTGTGTCTTGAGTTTTTTACTCGTAAGTTCTTTGATCTGAGGACTCTCTGGTTGGTGTTGGAAATAAGACATTGAATCACATGCCCTGATTCCATCCCATAATAACTCCTATGAAGTGGTTTTGACGACGAGCCCACACCAGTCTTGATTCACACTTAATTCCACAGCATTCTGGTCTAACCAGTCTGTCTGCGTTACTGGGAGTTCAGGGACCAGAGATGTGCTTCTGCACGAAGGTTTAGCCCAGAGCAAACCGGTACGTATTAAAACAACCACAGATCACTTCTGTTCACAGAATAACTGAAATCCAGGTCATTAAGGATACGGTAGGGGTGAGGTAAACAAAAAAAAGGGGAGCAGAACACCTCAGCTTCTACACTGGCCTGGCCTTTTTACAACCAGTACAACACAGTACATCTCCACTGGGAGAGGAGTTAAAGGCTAGGGACAGGGTTAGGAAGGCTGGGGAGGGAGCAGCTAGTTCATTAGCTATTTAGCTGGCTAGTTAGTTAGCTAGCTAGCTAGTTGGGCGGGTGATCAGGTAGGTCGGTGATGCAGTCTTACGTCCATGTTCTCAGGTTGGTCTGCATGCTCCTCCTCTGAGCCAGGCGTCCGGGGTAAGTAGGTCATTTTCAACCGCAGGTGACCTTTGACCCTGGACTTGTGGCTGCAGAAATGTTACGGAGAAAGAAGTCATCATTTTAAAGTTGGCATCATTATGACAGCTCCAACCCAAGCCAGGACATGCCCTATTGCAATAGTAACAGAAAGTACTAAGAATGAATGTTATGAACACAGAGTGTGAGTAGAGGAGTGAAACCTTCTCGGATGAAGCAGAAAGTCCTTGGAGGTGTACGGCCGCTCCTCATTGGGATTCTCAACCTGGAAAAGGAGAGAATAAACTCTTTGGTTTCCATGGTTACGTGCCGGTATGCACTAACACATAATGGAAATAATGTTTAAACTGTTTTTATCCAAATATTACAAACATTAAGCATGTTCCTTGTTTTAATATAAAAAGGAAGGAAGATGTTGACATGATTGACCGTCTTTAAAAGCACGGTGGTGAAGTGGGACAGACCAAGAGATGTTGACGTGTTTCGAGGTGAAGCTAATGTCCTAAGAACATAATCACAGAGGGGCGGGGCTCACCGGTATCTGCTGTAGAGGGATATCCACCTGGCCCAGGAAGTCATCGCGCGTCTGCAGAGAGGGTGGGTCAGAGCATGACAAACACTTATAATTACACAAACACACTCACCAGCACATGACTGGACGGGACAGGTTTAATCAACTGCTCAACTGTGAGTCATGCCCGTACGTCGGTCCGGCAGTGTTATTTTGGTGCGAGCCACCTTTAGCCACCCCGCACTGAATCCTGTCCATAGGGGTCAGTATGAGTTTCCCGTTGATGAGTTTGCCGACTAATGACCCCACCCACTGTGGTGGGTTCCTAGTCCTGCTACCCTGATGTCTGCTGCTATCAGCTCCCGATTTGGCCGTGATTTACTGTTGATGTTAATGTTAGCCAAGTCCTGTGCCAAGGCTACGAGCCCTGTAAGCCATCAGCCAGGGAGAGCCTCTAACCGAGATTCTTGGAACATTTCGGGAGAGTCGACTTCGGGGAAAGGAGGAGCACAACCTGCTCCGATTCCTGGATTAGTTGTTGCATTTTCACAGTTTTCCTTTTCTACTAAGCAAGCATTGGTCTCCGGTTACCCCGCGTCAGGCTGGCTATGATCGGTGTCTCCTTCCTCCGACTCGGAGCACGCAGAGAGCGGAGACTGTGACAGATTGTAGGTTTTGGTGCTTAATATTCTATATTAGGATTTCATTTTTTCATTGGCCACACTTAATATCGTACAGTGTTATGGCTGGAAATAAAACAGGAAGTGGAAGTGCAAACAGTAACGCTCAAAATGATCAAAAACAAACACAATCGCTGATTTGGTTACTGATTCGGGGCTGTGCAAAGAACAGACTTCACTGTGTGATAAGGGTTTAGCAATCCGCCTTTGAAACACAATGGCAGAGATAAAAATAAATAAATAAAATGAAACACACAGTCATGTCCCAATCACAACCTAATCGGTTGGAATACACAGAGCAGGAAAAGTGACGTTTGAAGACCTTTAGAGACCAAAGATTTACATTTCCCATGACTGCCAGGGAAATTATGGTGAAAAAGTCAGGCAACCTTATTTTTGTAAAAAAAAAAGGATGATACTGTCCATGCAAGGTGTGTGGTTCCTGACCGACAAGAAACAATGATCGGACCGTTTCCTAAGGCGGGGAGATATTTGGTTGCAATATCAGTGATTCTGACGAGGTATTGGTGTGTTTGTCTCTCCATTGGCCCTCCTGTTGTCTGTTCTAGGATGAGTCGTGGAGGTGCTCAGGAGAACAGCATGGTCATGAATAATAACGCCTGGATGAAGCCTGTCACAGTAACAGCGTACACGCTGTTACTGTGACTTTCTGAAGATCCGAACGGGGCTGATTTGTCTGATGGCTGCATTGTTGTCAGGGAGCATACTGTCTTTCTTGCTAAGTACAGGAGGGGGGAGATACGGCACGGAGGCGGTCATCTGACTCTTCACAAACACCGCCTTGCATGGGGCCCGACGTAACGCACCACGCTGTCCTACTGGGAAGGATCAGCCCCACTGCTCTCCCCTGCTCTCTCCCATACTTCCCCGCCTTCTCCCCTTCTTCCCCCTTGCTCCCCTCTGTTCTCTCCCCCTCCTCCCCCCTCTCCCCTGCTCTCTTCCCTGATCCCTTCACCTCTCCCCCCTGCTCCCCCCTCTTCCACCCTGCCCTCCCCCCTCTGCTCTCTCCCCCTCTGCCCTCTCCCCTCCTCCCTCCCCTCCGCCCTCCTCTCTGCTCCACAGATGGTGGCCCTGCATGCCTGTCCTACTGCTCTAGTATGACACTGTTAAATGTGAGGCGCTGGGCCCTTCTGTTAAATGTGAGGCGCTGGACCCTGCTGTTAAATGTGAGGCGCTGGGCCCTGCTGTTAAATGTGAGGCGCTGGGACCTGCTGTGGTACTAGACTCGGTGGAGTCGGGGGGAATATTTCAGAGGTTATTTATATCAGGAGGAGCACTGCTGTCCCCACGTCTATTAATAGCCCCGGGAAATACTTAGGGCGATTACTCTGAGCGTTAACAGAATAATACAAATACATTACTTCTTGGAATATAAGCCGGTGTGCAGACATAATCAACTCATATTCCAACAATATTGACTTTATATTGTTGTATTAATGATTGTCCTTCTTTATTGGTAACCAGTGGGCGAAGGAATAACTATTGCTACTGAGAGTACTTGAATGTTGGTCCAATGTCCACAGAGGTAGTTAATGGTCTTCATCAACCTATCTGATCGTTTGACTGTAAGGCAGCACTTACTGGCAAAGGCAATAGTAAGCAGAGCTGGTTATGGTAGTATGTGGACGACAACATTAACCGCTAAACATTACATGTTCATTCAAATTAGTTTATTGATGAGAAGCCAGTAAACTTCTAACCCTCGCAAGCTCATCTGTGTCAATCTGACCTTATTTCTATCTGGATAAACCCTGTTTTAAACCATAAAAGAATTCATAGCATTTACATTTATATTATTATAATTCTTTAGAGTAAAAAGCCTATTCCTTAACCTTAAATGGATGGACTAATATTTGTTATATATTTGATTGCGTTCCTTTTTATGGGAACCCATTTGGAACAATATACGCCCACCTGAACACAGCTGTTAACATGTGTCTGTCTTCCTGTGGTCGTCTGCTCTCGAGTCGTGATCCCTGGCAGAAACACACCGCTCACCTTCATGTTGTGATCCCGGCTGGTAACAATATGATCCATTTTGTGAGCAGGCTTCAGCTCAGTTACAGCAGTGGTTACCCTAGCCCCAGGGCACGGAGATAAATGAATATGCACATGTTGTGCTGTCGGCTTTCCCGTGTAGGGTACTTCCAGGGAAAAGCTCCTCTGAATGGTGCGCTGCCACTGGTTCCCCTCTGCTGGCTCCTGCTCCCTCTCCCTGGCAGCCACTTTGGGATTCCTCTCTGACAACTTAGCCGAAGGGGGCAAGCAGGTCGAGGTACTTCGGTAGAGTTTGCGCTGGCTGGGTTCACAGCCGGGCTGAGCGGCGGGGTACAGCCCAGGGGGGTATTCCACGTTGACCCTCGCCCTGCTCATGGCTCCCTTCCCAGGCATCGCTGGTCTCTGGTGGGCGAAGTGCAGCAGCACACTGCTGGAGTGACGGTTTGGCAGGTCTAATATAGACGGGTGATTCAGCGCTTCGCTCACATCCTCCCGTCCACACTGCGGTTCGTCCGCTGAGGGAAGGTTCAGCTGCACCGTGCGCTTGGCGTCCCTGAACTCGGAGCTCGAACAGCCGGCCTTGGAGAGCCGGAGCGAGGTGCAGCTGGACATCTTGGAGCCCGCTTCTTGGTTCTCCTGCAAGGTCTCGCTCGCATTTCTCAGCCCGCACTGGGGAGTGAGGGAGCCCGGCGTGGCGAGGAGGGCGGGGGCGGCCGGGAGCGTCACGGGCGAGGCGGGCGGCGTGCTGCAGGGGCTCCTGGAGAAGAGGACCAGCGAGGAGCAGCGCCGCAGCGGCACCTTGTGCTTCCGGCAGAGGACGCCTTTCTCCCGGCCGGCCCTGAGGTGCTCCGAGGCCTCGGGTTCAAAGATGTTGGTGCTGCTGCAGTAGCCGGCGTCGCTGGCCATGCTGCTGCTACACGAGCCTCCGTCAGAGCCGCTGCCTGCTCCCACCTCCCCGCCGGCCGGCTCCACGTCCTCTCCGTTGCTCTCGGGTTCACCGGCGGGCCGCCCAGACGGGTGCAGCGAGATCTGCAGGGTGCTCTTCTTGTTACATCCTCCGCTGTTGCACTTGGGGATGAAGACGGAGGAGTAGCGCTGGGGGTTCCTGTAATCCGACAACACGGGGGTAACCTTCCTGCGGACCGAGCTGTGTGCTAGGTTCTCCGCCCGGCTGCACGCCGCCACGCCAGCCTCCCTCTCCGCCCCATGGCCGCCCAGCAGGGTCTCTGACAGAGGGTCTGTGTGGCTTCTCCGGGACCCAAATTGCATGCGGAGCCGGGCTGCCATCAGTTTAACTCTCGAATGCCTGCGACAGCGGCAAGCGTGGCATGGTAAACATGCTAGTGAAAAACAAAAGAGCAGCAAAGAACGTCTTCTGACTTCTGCTCTGGGAGTACGGTCATTCCCAGGAGTACAATCCGACCAGATACAATCCTGTTCAGGCTGAGGGTCTCTCTGTCGGATCAGGTTGTGTTTAGGGAAGAAAATAACCTACATGGAGGCTTTTTCCTGAGGTAGTTCCAGAGATCCTTCTGCTGTACAACGGCGGTTCCACTGGCTCTCCTACCGCTCTGCCCCGGCTCCACACTCGATAAAGGCCAGCCTGAGCCTTGTTGCAACTGTTCCGCTGGATTCTTGCCAGTCCGGTATAATCTCTCTCTCTCTCTGCCGTTCTCAACAGCCGCACTCACAAACAAGCCGGCAGTCCTCTACTCTGCATCTCAGCCTGCCGCTCGGCTGAACTGTCTGTTGCAGACCACTCACTCAAAACCCAACTTCCTACCACTGCAGCTATGCTTCTAATGTTTCCTCTCCTTCGTGCCTCCACAAATATTTTTACCCACTGGTATTAAGTTACAGGAAATCATGGGAACGACTTTAAACATCATTCTATATCAAACTGAGCGTTAAGAAACCCTCATAACACTAAAGACAATAATAGGGAGAATAAGAATCATAAAAAAGATATTATGTTACCGGTAATCATATTCATAATACAGTTTCACAGGGTCAAATAAAGAGTATGCAGGGGCACCACTGATATCAAACCTGTCCCCAAGCATACATACCTCAGGACAGAGCTACCTTGGGTTTCCCGGAGCGGGACAAAAGCAATACCTACAGTACAAAGGTCATGTGTGCCTCCGGACGGCACGGAGACCGGAGAGGAGGCCGCTCTGGGAGATAACGTGATAAGCCCTGTCACCTGTGATGTGACACCTGATGTAACACTCAGTTCTGGTTTCAGCCTCCGCGCCCCGCTCGTTAGCCAGCCACCTCTTTTAGGTGTAGTGTGTTGTTTTGTGTGGGCCGGGCTATTTCAGGACGTTGCTGTTGGCCTTCAACCAGGTCATATTCATGTGAGATAAGTAGTTCAACCAGGAAATGTAGATGACTCACGAACCCTCGCGGGTGAACTCTCCCACCCCCTATTTTTGTTAGGTTGAGGGTGGTCTTATTTTACCTTCTATTGGTTGAAGCTTCATGGTCTTATGTTACCTTGTATTGGTTAAACTCTGGTCTTATTTTACCTTCTATGGGTTGAGGGTGGTCTTATTTCACCTTGTATTGGTTGAAGACTGCATGGTCTTATTTTACCTTCTATTCGTTGAAGCACAATCTTATTTTGCCTTGTATCGGACATCAATACCTGATGTATAGATTACATTTTACAATACAATAGATGCAATACTTGATGTCCGACACTTATGGTAAAGGAAGCAAAATACATGTATATATTTTGCTTCCTTTACCATAAGTGTTTAAAATATACAGAAATACATTTAGCTGGATAAGGGACTCTCTTAACCATTTCCTATTTTTTTGCGTCAATAGTATTCAGCTTTGGCCTCAAACTCAAAGCGAATATTGACCCAATGAAACAGGAAACTGAACACTGTAAATGACTGACTGACCCCTATTTATTTTCTTTTTCAGCAGTAGGTTATTCAAAGAATTCTAAATGAAGAATGCTATAAAATATACTCTTCTCTCATCGATTTGGCGATAGTAACTTAAGCGATGAAGGCCACATTAATCCGTCATCAAAAGCAATGGACATTTAAAGCAATCCATACTTCACTGTTAAGGTTGCACCATAGAGAGGAATACAATAAGGTTAATTGTATTCCTAGAACTAAATGTGTTATATATTTAATCTGTTTGAATAAATGCCCTGATTGAATTGAATGAACGCCTCTGATATCTGAACCCTCATTGTTTGAACGGAGCAAGGTAAACAGTTGACTATAAACATTTGGTTTAGCTTGGCCCATATCTAAACGTCCCTGAAACAAGGTGTTAATTGTTTCCAGCGACATCAAATACGTGAGGCCATAATAAGGGTGATTCTCTCTGTTAGGGTCACACAACACACGGCACGCTCAAACACACACGTACGGTACACAGATACAGCCTGTATTTGCTGAAATCTGAGACAACCTCCATGCAACTATTTAAGCCTTGACTTTCATAGGAGCTATTATACCCCGGAAAGGTCACCATTGCTTTTAATGTGGCCTGCTAATGTGAACTCCAGCAAACAAACCCTTTAGCGGTGGAAAACCTGCAGCATTCCCAACTCATCCAATCATTCTAGAACAGCAGTTTCTGACAATAACTATACAACTAAAAATGCTTTGTTTGGAAAATTGGTATCAGTGAAAGACTTAGAGTAAAGGTACATATATATGAGGATAAACCCTACAATATTCCATATTTCATCTGCCCTTTCTGAAGAATACCCCCCCCCATTCATTTCTAATCCTTTATTCGGAGGCTGTGTAAACTCTTGATTCTGTGGTATCCATTGCCACGGGACGCTTTGCGTTCAAGCAAGGTCAGGTCCCATACTTTGTTTGTTTGTAATTCAGGACCGAGATATTAATACACTCCATAAGTAAACAGACATCGCCTGTGGTCTATGGAGTTGAATAACTCATTCCCCATCTCACCCTATTTTAAAGCATAGCCCTTAGTATAGCATCCGCCATCAAGGACCGCGACAGTGAAGTTATGAACACAAAAGTATTCATTTTGTAACAACAAACTCCAAAAAGTACTTCCTTAATGCCTCTTCTGTTGGTACATACAATAACAGGAAATGTATCACATAACATTACAGGTAAAAACTTACCAGACGGTTTTCATCAAACACTTCCAGCAGCAGTCTGTGCTTCCTTGGATGAACCTGCAAAACAACAAATAAACTAAGGCAAACCAGGCAATGATTGGTCCACTCAAAGGGATTTTCCATTTTTCTATTCCGAATTGTTTTAACGACTGGAAAACCAACAGTTCCTGAGAAAACCTACAGACGGTAAAATAAATGATGTGATAGAGGCTTTGCCCTCCAAACTGAAGTGGATGAAAAGAAAGGGCTAATGGTTGTTTTGGAAGTGCCCCATTAGTGGTTCTTATCAGGGGGAGCAGGAAGCTGCGCGATGGGCCTTGGCACACAATCATTTCTGAGAAGTGAAACAAGGATATATTCGCCATCCACTACGCAATGCCCTTCCTGTGGCCATCATTTTTCAGATGTTCACATTTCGCTAACCAATTCAGAAATGTAGGCCATCCCGAAGATCAGGACCACAGCTTGGGGCTTTACACACCAGTCAGATCAGTATGGTGCAGCTTCATCAGCTGTGATGGTCTGAGTAGCTGAATCCATTCCCCTAACCCCAACCCTTCTCAGTCTTTATTTGACAAATGGAGGACAGGATGTCTGAGCGCTGGTTTATGACAGTGGCGTAACTATTGTGCCGGGGTGTTGGACTGAGATGATCTGGTATTCCAGCTCTGCCCACCACTATCCTGCCAAAGCTACTGGGTGTAATAAAATAAACGTGTTTTTTATTGCCCTGCTGAATGCATGCTGGAACTTACCCGGAAGTAGAACTCTTCATTCCACTTCGGATGCAGCGTCTTGCAGGACGCAGAGAGGAGGGGGTGGATTATAACGTGCCCACCAGTAACAGTATGACCATCAATTCTGAATGGACCATTGGACATGTCACCAACCTTCTTTATAGTTTTAGTTTGGAGACTTGTGAGCTCACCGTTGATAGGGTCATAGAGAGATATTTTTGTATAGGGATCACTGTGCAGAAGGCAAGGAAGATATTCAGACATTAACAAAACACTACCTACCCATGAGGCTGAATGTGATTACGCGGTTGCAATGCAAAGGATGATAAAATATCAATATATATGTTGAAAGTGACATTAATGTAAGGCTCTGTGGTGTCACATGGACAGAACAGAGCCTCACACATCCTCTAGAACTCACCTGGCTCCCAGAATGTCTTTCTTGGCCAGCCCGATCCCAGCGATCACCTTCACCCTGAGGACCCTAGAGTCCTCCTGGACGTCATTAAAGGAACAGATCTGTGTCATGATACGATTGACCAGCGATACATTATACACAAAGTACACTGCAAACAAACAGTGATAAATAACTGCCAAGCTTGGCAGTATTTAATACCATATTTCCCATAGTATTTGATTATTTATCGTCTGGCTTCGAGGAATGGCCGTGACATTCCTCAGACCAGAGCCTGCCAGCCAGCCTGTAGGGCTAGGATAATACTGGACTCAGCCATGGTTCCTGTTCACATTAGCATTGAAAAAATGGCCATCACTTCATTCATTACTAATTATACTAAATACCCAAATACATGTTCTTTCTCAACATGAAAACTCAACAAGTTTTGCTGTTGCTGGATTTTTATGAGCATTTTTGACCGCCATATATTGTGAAATAGCTAATAACTATCCTGATAACACTGTTCTTAACCCATCCCTACAACTTTGAGTTGTCGTGCCTTGAATTCCTGGTAAGGATCTGGAGCGCCTCAATAAGAGAAAAGGTTGGGGCCCACACTGTCAACACGTTGTTCAGTTGAAGGGAGTGAACACTCACTTGAGCTGTAGGGAGTGAACAGAGTGAACACTTAGGGCTTCACATGAAAAGAGTGAAGGGAGTGAGCACTACGTTAGGGCTTCCTCTGACGGGACCCAGCACTTAGTTAATTGGGAGTGAGCTGAAGGGAGTGAAAGGAGTGAGCACTACTTTAGGGCTTCATCTGAAGGGAGTGACCACTACGATGAGCTATCAGCTGAAGGGAGTGAACGCCGAAGGGGGTGAACGGAGGGAGCACTACGTTCGTGCTGCACTGACACCTGACAGCTAACCTCAGGTCAGCTGAGGGCGTCCCAAGGCGGTCCAGTTCAACATGTCTTGTTGCTAGGGTTCAACATGTCTTGTTGCTAGGGTCCAACATGTCTGTCTTGTTGTCAGGGTTGGACTAACAGCCTGAGCTAAAGGAGTTAGCTCAGGTGTTAGCTCAGGGACAGCCTGGCGTTACTCTCCGTCCTCCCCGCCGGTACCGAGGTGGTTCTGGTGGTCTTGGTCGTTCTGGTTGTTTTGAGGCTAATTAACGGAAATGGTTCAGTTAGTCTTCAGCTAGCGGGAAGTTTTAGGGTCGATAATGGCGTCCGGGCGAAGCGGCGGTGGCTGCTAACATGGTTGGCTGTTCCGGACGGCGGGATCCCTCTTCGTTCAGCTGTTTGTCTGTCTCCCTGTCTGCCTGTCTGTCTGCCTGTCCATCTATCTGTCTGCCTGTCTCTCTGCCTGTCTGTCTGCATTACTGGAAGATCTGAAGACTGCGTTTTGAACTCACCTCATCGGTCTGGAGTCCTCGGATCTCTGGAGCGTTAACCGCCATGTCCTCCGCTTCCCCGCCCGGTTACTACTGCGCTACTACCGCGGAACAACTCCTCATACGACCCGGGGGGAGAGCACTACGGCACGGGTCTGACTGCCAACCAACAACTTTAATTTTGTTGTGTCGTCACTCCTCCTTTCCAAAACCCTCCGCCTCCTTTGCCTCCTCCTCCTCCTGCTCTTC
Source organism: Gadus macrocephalus (assembly GCF_031168955.1). Lineage (NCBI taxonomy): Eukaryota > Metazoa > Chordata > Actinopteri > Gadiformes > Gadidae > Gadus > Gadus macrocephalus. The sequence goes on along the minus strand of NC_082395.1, from coordinate 23,667,939 downwards.
CTCCTCCTCCTGCTCCTCCTCCGCTTCCTCTTCCTCCTCCTGCTCCTCCTCCTCCTGCTCCACCTCCTCCTTCTGCTATCTGCCGGCCTCCCCAAACTGACCACTTACACTTGAGAACAACACCAAGAATCTATCCCTTGGGATAGAGAAAGGCAAAGTGTGTTTCTAAATTAGGTTATGGATGTATTTTACCATAATAATTTCATGTTTGTATTGGTCAAATCAGTCGCTCCTTACAAAACATTTAGCACATAAACATCTAATAAAAATAAATATTCTTACTCATTCTTACATAATATACATTTAGTTGATTGGATTCAGTATGAAAGATCATGATGGACTAGAATCTGATCACGTTGCGGTGGAAAACAGTAAAATGAGGTGAATTCAGTGAGGGATATTTCAGCCCTGGAATAATGCAGGAAGCATTATTACAGTATTCCACAATCTTACATAGCTTTCAATTTATGGCTGGCTTCCAAAACCATATGGTCACAAAATCTGAAATTGCAAAGTCATTGCTATGTAATAATAATTTAATTGTCTCTTCCACAATCGACAGGCATTGTACAGAACAGACTATAGTGTCGATTCAGGATTCAGCAGCCAAACATTAGCCTGTTGCGCAATGAGAACATGGTAAATCAAAGGTTGTGCTATGGGTTGTGTCTTAACGTGTTATACGCCACTATCTCCTGAGATCATTGCCTTGTGACAGCTGGCTAAGACTGTTCTATCATAACTCAATCCTGATCAGTTTTATGGAGTCAGTTTATAGAGTTGAGGACTGACTTTTCTCTGACTTTTGTGCTGTGGGCCAACCACACTGCTGAACAGGGAAATACAGTATGTTAAGGTTGAATCTGACACTTTGAATGCCTCTGGATCATGATGATATGGGGAGGCTGCATTGACTGCAGGCGGAGAAAGTAAAGGAGGGATTGAGAGGGAGGAGCCTTGCCATAAAAAGGAGGGAAAGCATTTCCTGGGCAGTGCCCCCCCCCCCCACACACACACACACACACACACACACACACACACACACACACACACACACACACACACACACACACACACACACACACACACACACACACACACACACACACGTTTGATTATACCATGGCATTTGTTTCCTTCCAGTCAACACATGATGAGCGTTTTGAACAGATAACTTGCTGTTGCGTTGTGTCTTGGTGCTGGGGATCTCTGCTTCAGATTAGACCGGTCTTTAGGTTATTCTACACATTATATATACAAACCTTGACGGTAGAGATACCAGAAAAACTCACACGTGGATCGTGTTTATGGTTTCTTGTGGTTATGCCAGTTGTTCTTCATCCCCTGGGGTTGCCTTGGGAACACTGCGGTTCTGTGGTATTGGGGTTATTGTGAAATCCTCCAGCCCTCCTGCTGACGTTGGTAACAGATAGAAGGCGTACGGGACCAGGACTCAAGAGTCACTATGGAACGCCTGGAAAGACCTTGGACTATGTATACAAATCTTTTCTCCCAGAGCATGTGATGTGTAAGGTGTGTTATCTCCTTGTGGAAACTAAACTTTGCCCTGGAAACAAGGATAAAAGTAGGACGCATACATCATGAAGGGCTGGGGCAGATGTTAGTACAGACAGGAAGATGGAACACGCATCTAGATTAGATTAGATGTGTGATTCGATTAGCAGAGAAAAAAATAAGCCCTGGAGCATTGTGACGACCAGGCCTCCCAGAGGAAGGCTTGAGGAGTCTGAGGCTCCAGAGGGAGAATGGAGCAGTCTGAGGCTCCACAGGAAGGCTTTAGGAGTCTGAGGCTCCAAAGGGAGACTGGAGGAGTACGAGGGAGGCGTCAGATGGCTCCCTAACTCCTCTGAGGTGTATGCTGTGTTCTACTAACCAAGTGGGCCACTTTCAGCTTGTATTTCCATCCGGTTGAAATACATGCTGCAGGACCTGTAGTCTGGGTCTTCTTGTGCCAAGCACCTGATCTATAATAAAGAAGTCATCGATCTTTCAGCTGCAAACTCACTGGCCCCAAACATCTGCTCCCTGAGGACCTGAATCCCTGGTGGGGGCCAGGGACGAATCGGAGATATAGACACCGCTCAAGTGAACCTGTTTGTTGGTAGGTGCCAGCTACTTTGAAGTCCATTCTTCAGATGATGGATTTGATTGCCATGAACTTAAAGGGCCAGCCACCCGTATGTGGTTGGCTGCACTAGAGCTAGAAAATATCGTCAAATATTCATATTTCTTTCCTGAATGTTAATATATCTGGCATTATTTGAGTGCTTGTGTGTATCCCTTCTTTGAATTATTGTGTTGTGTTGTTAGTTTTTTACAATACAATAAACACAATTTGGATTGTTTTGTTTTGTTTAGCAAAATCCAACACACGAATAGCACAATCACAAACCCAATTAGCAAAACACCTTAGCTCCTTTGCAAAATGAACCACTCTTGTAAAAACTATACACTAACTTATCAAAACCATATTCTTTTACCATATGAAACACACACGTTGCATATGACTTAATTCTGTTTGCACCAGTTACACTCTGCTGTTGAAAACCTTAAACACTTTCGGCTAATTCTGCTTCTAAGTGCATAGAGTAGTATGGGTGAAGCACACAGTGAATTTGCAAAACATTGCTCGGATTTGCACAACTGTAAACACAATGTCTGCGCACACTTTTTGCAAAACAATACACACAGTGAACACTAAACACACTTGTATGCATTACTGTAGAAACCACACAGGACACAAGACTAATGCTGTTGACAATGTTATTTATTTTTTTCCATATGCTCAAGGCAACAAGCCAACAAAAAAAACATTTCCCAGTTTTCATGAACATAACATGAACAAAAAAAGAACCCCCCCCCCCCCCCCCAAAAAAAAGAAAACACAGCACATAAATTGCCATTGTTGGTCTCTTATCCTAGCTGGATATGGCCAGAGAATCTCATCAACATCACAGGCGATATCCTCATTCGCCAGACAGCGGGGAAAGAATCGCCATGCATGCCTTATCCACCCCTGTATGGCTGTGGCCTCAACCTGGTCACAGGTCTCCTCCATGGCCTGAATGAGGGCTACCCGAGCCAGGGGGTGCAGATCGTAAACCTTCCACCGCCATGCCGAGAAAAATTCTTCAATTGGGTTAAGAAATGGTGAATATGGTGGCAGGAAAAGGACTGTGAAATTTGGGTGCTGTGTAAACCAGTTCTGAACCAGAGCAGAGCGGTGGAATGAAACATTGTCCCAGGTGACAATGTATTGGATCTGTATGTTATTGATTGTGAGGTTGTATAATCTGTCTAAAAATGCAAGGATGTGAGGGGTTTTATACGGACCCATGTTGGCATGGCGGTGGAGGACCCCATTCTGGGTGATTGCCGCGCAAAGGGTGATGTTACCCCCACGTTGCCCCGGGACACTAATAATTGCCCTCTGGCCAATTACATTTCTTCCCCTCCTTCTGACCTTTGAGAGGTTAAACCCCGCCTCGTCTATGTAGATGTACTCATGCTGAATGGCCTCAGCATCCATTTGTAAGGCTCTCTAAAATACAGTGAGACAAGATTGTGTAGTTCAGCATAGATTTAGTGTACAGCACATTTACATGTAAAAAAAGGTTATGTGTGCAGTATGCAACATCAGAGTGCTAAAGTGAACAATACATACATCCACATACTCATGCCGCAGCTGTTTGACCCTCTCCGAGTTCCTCTCAAAAGGCACTCGGTACATCTGTTTCATTTGTACCTGATGTGCCTTCAGGATACGAGCTATGGTGGACAGAGAGACCTGATTCACGTTCTGAAAAATGATTTGGTCTTCAATCCTTTTGGCCTGGATTTCACGAAGCCTGATGGCATTATTTGCCAAAACCATATTCACAATCTCCCTCTCCTGCAGTGGTGTGAAAATGGGAGCCCTTCCTCCTCGTTGTACTCGACCCTCAATCTTATGTAGAACAAAACACATGTAACCTACTGTAAAATGTCACAGGAAGGGGTATCAAAAGTGCTGATATGGGGTGCATACAGTAAGAAGCTGTAAACAGGTAATTTTTGTACCTGTTTTCCAGTCTGAATGCCCTTATGACAGATGCCACGGTGAATCTGCTGAGATTTGGCTGGACTCTCAGTCCAGCCTCCCTCAGCGTCAATCCATGGTTCACAACATGGTCCACAAGAGTTGCGCGAATTTCATTGCTTAAAGTTGGACCTCTTCTCCTTTGAGCTTCACCTCCTCCTGCTTGAAGTCTTCCTCTTCCTCTTCCTCTTCCTCTACCTCTACCTCGGCCTCTACCTCTGGCACGGCCTCTGCCTCCTTCTCCTCCTTCTCCGATTCCCCCTCTCATCCTCACTCTTCCTCTTCCTTCCATTTTGGTTAAGTTTGGTGAACTCACCTGCTGCATTTTTATTGTGCTTAAACCTGATTGGTGTGTCTACAATTAAGCAATCTTGTGTTTGCACACCTGATGGCAGTGTTCAATCAACTGGCTCATGGGTGTGGTAATTTGATAGTCAGTGCTTTAGAATTGCAAGGAAGTGACATCTTGATATACTTCTGTGTCTAATGCATTGACGTGTGTGTTAGTGTTTCAAATCACTGTGTGTATTGTTTTGCACAAAGTGTGAACGGACTCATTGTGCTTACAGTGGTGCAAATCTGGGGCCGAGTTTTGCTCCTTGAGTGTAAGGTTTTGATAATTGGGCAAAACTTTAGATTTTAGTGTTTATTGTATCGTAAAAAACTGTAATCAGTCAGTTAACTGTAAAAGCCTTAGGATGTATCGATCATATTTTGGATGATAACTGAAATTCTAGACGGCAGCTTTGTGTCCTTTATATTGATATATGAGTATCGCATTTATTGCTCAGCTCTTTCTGACATCATGATGCTATGATCGGCTGGGACGTCCATCACAGCCGGTTAAATTATTCATGTTTAGGTTTCATAAAAAAACTCAAATGTCACACAAAATAACAATATCATTGACAAAAATACAAACTATACACATTTATGCACACTTTAATGTTATGCTCACATTAATGCATACATTGTTATGCTCTATATAACTTTATTATTAACTAATTATAATTTTGCATCATATGACTGACCAGCAGTGGTGAGATGTATTACTGTATATTATGTTTTTTGACTAGTAATAACTTTCCCATTTTGTCTCTTAATGTTTATTAAACATATGATGCAGCAAACATTCATTTCAAGGACTTCATTTGTTCAAAAAGTGTATTACTTTTACAAACCACAGTAGAAATCCGTATTAATAAGCACATCCACTGAAGCTGAGAAAACAAACTAATCCTGTACACTGAAAACATCACATCAGATCTAAGCCTACAGTCTAATAGCACCGGTTTGCATAGAAACTCTTAGTAATATCCTTATTTGATTACAAAAATCAGTGCTTCAAACATAATTGTCCAGATGCATATTTTTAAAGTTAGAGTATGTAACTAGCCAGATCTAGAGTGAGCTAGATATTAAAAGTATCCAACAATAAAAACATTTCAGTTAGGCAGAATGAAATGACTGGACATGGGTATTACCAGCAACAGCAACAGTTCCCAGGGACTTTCATCATTTTCAGAGCATTTGATTTATTGCTGATGAGATATCGAGAGAATTTCCAAAAATATGACAAGAAATTCTCCTAATATAAATTGCCTACCCTAGCTTATCCGAATAAAGTATGAAAAACACATGCTCTCACATAGACACATTGCAAAATACTACCATTTCCCCTTTTAACTTCCCGCAATTGGTTAGTCACACGCGTTGTTAGAGAATACAAAACGCACCCATGACCAATAAATATGATGCCACATATTATCCCAATGAGTAATTTAGCATTTGCATTTCAACTTTTAAAGCCCTTTTATCAAATGAATATGTTTGCATAATTTTTCTCCAACTAAGATAACAAGATACATTTTAATAAAGCTTCAAAAACAGAAAAAAACTTTCCAGCATTTTTTTCAACTATTCAATTTACTGCATTGTTTTAACTTCTTTTTAAAAAAGTCACAAAAATACAAAATACTATTTGCACCAAAATGTATGAATTTACACAAAAAAACAATGAAGCAGAACACATTGGTTGGGTAGAAGTAAAAAGTTCAAAGTTGACAACAACAAATGCTCTAGCTTGACAACACAGGACACTGTGAGGGATAATATAAACTGAGTGCAAAATATTGATTGTCCGTTCAAGTACTAGTAGTGATGTTGCCATAGGAGTGGTTCTGAAACAGCCGTGTTCGTCAGCCCTTTAACCAGTTCCCATCTTCATCTTATTTTGGTTTGGAAGCATCCATGATTTCAACAAATTGCAGCGCATGATTCAATGAAACCCGACAATCAGGATATAAGCGTGGATTGTCATTTCAAATTCATAGTTGCAACAGAAACAGCAGCGATAGTCAATACACATGATACTAAAGGGACGATCAGTCTGCCAGATCCAGAAATACTGAAGTAATTCTCCTTGATGTGTGGAACATCTTGCACCCCCTCAAATAGACTAATCATTAATAAATATGAATTAGTATAATATATTATAGTTAATGATTGTCATGAATCACATGCTTTTGCCTTTCGACTCAATTAAATACTTTCTTAATATTATTTTCTTAGCAGCCAGAGCAGGTGAGCTGCAACTGCACATTTTGAGGTGAGGGTTAAGATTTTGTCTGCAACTTCAAAATGTACGATAACCTCCCAGTGTGAGTAGCATCTTGACATGTGTAAGAAATGCATAGTCGTTTAAAAGATGTCTAGCTGCACCTTGGAGACGATGACAAGGGGACTCTACCGCATTATGAGTCCCAATCAGGTGATCCTTAAAATAGGAACCTTAGCCTTTGGGTACCAAGGAGACAGGAGGCCTCCTGCTTGCATGAGGCCATAGTTTCATCTGTGGTTAATGTGTGAATATGCTAAACCCTCTCCTCATTAAACACCATCCCTATGCTGTTCATAGAGATTCCACATTTTGATAAAAAATATCCTACAGGTGATTCTGCCAGCAGTTATATCACTGATTACTACGTTGCTTTCAGAAGCACCACGAGCAACGAGAGGTAATCAACACCTCTATTAATTTCTCCAGCTACAATGACTACGAGAGTGGAAGCAGTGAATCTTTACTTTCCTGCTCATCCCACAGTCAAATCATCTGACCTAATACGACCATTCAATAGCATTGAAGAGCTGGATGAAGTTGAAATAGCACAAATTATTTGAAAAGGGGTCATTCAGTGTCAACTAATGAATAATGAAAAGTAAAACTAAGGCGAAAAACACAAATCTGCAAACACATGCAAATTATGTAATTCTTTGTTTGAGCTATAAATAACCTAAAATAATTCATGTTGAGGACTCAAGGTTCAGGACATATTTGAGGCCCTCAATACTGAAAACAAACCCTTGACCTTAACGAAAGAAAACACAAACAATCACACATTATTATGTGAACGCCAAACTGCTAACACTGTATTATTGCTCAACCTATCAGCCCAACTGTTGGATGATCCTTGCTCTCCAGCCAGTCAAACCCACTTGCGTTTGCAGTCTCGCTGCAGATCTGTTGGAACAAGGGGTCATTCATGATGTCTTCAGGTGTGGTATCCTGATATTGACCTTGCTGCTGATTGGGGTCAAACAGGAGATTTGTATCCAGAGTGTTCAGGTCACTGATGGTGCTGGAGAGATCCAACGTCGTTCCCATCTCCCCGGGGTATTCCTGCCCCCCGGTACTGTGTTCTGACGCTTGCTCCGAGAGCCTTTTCCCAGAGTGAAGGCAGCTGTTCCCACTGATGAGCTTCTTAACCGTCGTGTTGAAGTCAAGCAGCTGTCCCTGTTGCTGCTGCCGCTGCTCTCGGGGGGCGGCGGTAAGGTGGGGGGGCGGGGCCTGCTGGTGATACTGCCTGGAGATGCCTGATGGGTTGGCCCCGCCCCCTGAACACAGCATCATCTGTTCATTGGTCGGGCCTTGCGTGAGGTAAGTGGGCTTCTGGAAGCGGTAGTCACTGTGATTGTCAGCAGACCTCAGGGCCTGGTGGTTGGCACCGGTTGGAGCCGGTTCCACCATCTGGGAGAGGTTCATACACGCTGTGTAGCTGGAGGGCAGATGGGTCCTGCCCAGGCCGCGTCCCGTGTCACAGTCTAACTCCATCTTACCCAGCAGGATGCTCCCGAGGCTCTGGTGTTGACCTTGCAGAGGAAGGACCTCCGTCTGCATCATCACGTTGACCGGCACCGACTGGCTCCTCTGGGCCAGGCTGCTCACACTCATGTTCTGATGGCTGTTGGCGAAGATGTTCAACATCTCAGGGGCCACAGGGGAGTGGAACTGGGGGGAGACCAGTGTCCGGGCCATGTGTGGGGGTCCGTTGGTGCCCGTGTTCCGCTGGCCCACCGCGGGGCTCACGCTGCGGCACCTGAAGGCAGTGTTGGCGGCGGGGGCGCCGGGGGCTTTGTTATCCAGAGGGGCGGGGACAGCGAAGCCTTCCCTCCTCGCCATGCTGGGCGCCTGCTGCTGCACGGGGGAGACGGGGGTGAGGCGGCCGAGGTGGCCGTAGTGGTGTCTGCCCTGTGGGTGGACGGTCTGCCCCGGGACGGCGAAGGCGTGAGGCTTCTGGAAGTGGTCCTCAGCCAGGTCCTGGTAGCTGGGGATGAGGCCCAGGCCGCTGTGGCTCTGTGCGCTGCAGTTGTAGCTCTCGTTCATCCACTCCAGCTTGGCCTTGTCCGGGTGCGTGGCCGTCGGCCGCTGCACGGGTTTGACCGGGCTGCAGGAGACCGTGCTGCTGCCATGGTAACCGGTGACACTGGAGTTGATGGGGGTAAAGGCGAAGGGGTTCCTGCACTCCACAAGGCCAGCCTGTGCAGCGCTACTGCAGGTGGGGGTGGGGGTGCCCCTGGGGGTGTGACAGCCGCCGCCCAGCGCGCCGTCCACCGGGGTGGTGGGGGCCATGCGGGAGCAGGGGCTCATCAGGGCTCTGGCTCCTCCCATCATCTCGGAGGTGGGGGTGGGGGTGGGCGTCTGGACCGGAGTGCAGCTGCTGTTGCGGGAGTGGTAGAACGGCGTCACCACCTGATTGGAGGACGCCGCTCTGCCCTGCATCGGTGTCTGCTGCCGCTGGGAGGACGCGCACGGGCCGAACTGCTGCAGGTTGAGCTTCATCTGCTCCTCCATCTGCACCAGCTCCTCCACGATGCTGTCCTGCGTCACGTCGTCGTCCTCCAGGAAGTAGCCCGCCCCCGTCTGCATGGCGGCGGGGCCGCAGGCCGGGGGCTGGCCCATGGCCGACAGGGGGTCCCTGAGGGGGGTGGAGGTCCGCTGGTGGTCGGACAGTGGGTCCATCTGACAGTATGGCTGCTCCATATGTGGCCCGCTCAGCCCCTCAGTGGAGCAGAGGGGGTTGTTGTTAGAAACAGGAGTCTGTCTGTGGAGGTCTGGGCTGTTGGATATGGCTTCCACGTGTGTCATGTGGTACTGCTGTTGTTGTTTTCGTATGAGTGCACCACGACCGAACGAGGGAGGGCTCTCCATAAAGCTGCAAGTGCTTCTGCTCCTTTGTTCCACCGTGCTCTGTGTTCTGGCGACCGTCTGGAAGCCACTCGTAGTGAAGGGCGCTGTGGAGAGGGCGGGGCCGTGAGGGGATACGGCAGAGCCCCCTCTCATCAGGCCCCTGCTGAAGACGGGCGCGCTCTCCGGTCGGAGCGGCGCTCCTGTGGACGGCGGCCGGCTGGTCATGGCTGTGATCTCGTCTCTGAAGTCGTCAGAGTAGCCTTCAGCTGGCCTGGAGGTGAACACCCTCTTCAGGGGGGAGTAGTGAGGGTCTGGGCTCAGGCCGGTCCGCTTCCTGGGGCTCGTTGTGTTATTATTACTGAATAATAATCCATCGCTGCTTCTTCTTAAGGATGGTGACATGTTTGCGTTTGGAACCGAGACATCTCCTAAGTTCCTGGGAGAAACATTTGAGTGTAAAGTGCTTTGGTTATTAATAATATTATTGCCTCCTTCTAGAATGGTTCCAGTTATGGTTCCCAGTGAGCACGTCACACTGGTCTTCCGATAGGATCTGTCTTCCAGCCCCAGGTAGCCTCTGGTTTGTGGTATGGGCACACTGGCAGCCCTGGGCTGACCTCTAGGGGTCACTGTTCCCGGGTTCAGAGCTAGTCCGTTAGCATTCAGGTGCTGGCTGTTCTGGTGGATAACCTCGACCTCCATCTCCACGTCGATGCTGGGGGGCTGGTCCGCCGGTCCGGGTCCGACTGCGGGGGCCGTCGGGGGGGCGGCGGACCCCCTGGTGTTCTGGGGGCTGGCTCCCTGGTTCTCCTCCGCCGTCCCATGCTGCGGGGCGGGGGTGGGGGGGGCCGGGGCGCCGCCGCGGGGGAGGGGGACGGCCGTCATCTGGAGCAGGGGCCCCGGGCTGAGGTGGCAGGCAGGGAGGACGGCCTGGAGGGCGCTGCCGGCCAGCAGCACCGTGGGGGGGGGGTGCAGGGCGAGGGCGCTCGTGGCCGACGGTTTGGGCAGGATCTGAGGGTAGCGCTGGCGAGCGGCGCGGTCCCCCAGGGGCCCGGGGGGGGCAGCCCTGGGACTCTGGACCGGCGGGGCCACCACCTGTAGGCTGAGGGGCCCCACCTTGTTCTCTGCCGCCGGACTCGGGGACAACAGCGACCGGCCTCTCTGTACCTGAGGACAGAAGAGAGGGTCAGCTCAGAGGCCACACCTGGAGTCACACGGACCACCTTCAGCTGAGATACGCTTCTAAACAGTGACGTAAAAATAAAAACTTTTTTATTAAACAGGGAATTGCACAATCATTTTCCGACTCCTGTACTTCCTTTCTTGTTTTTCTTACAAGCAACAACCTACACACAGCAAGTGTCACATTGTCCAGGTAGTCATGGGAACTGTCACGTTCGGGTCAAAGGTCAAGTTGCAAACATAAAACAAAGCCAAGGCGTGGCTGAGCGGTGGTTTTAGAGGGCGGGGCTCTGTACCGTCAGGGGGCTCTGAACCGCCGCCACCACAAGGCCGAGGGGGGGCTGGGGGGAGGGGTGGGCGGGTCTGGCCCCCAGCAGGGCGCGGCCCACGGGGGGGGCCCCCTCCTCGGCGCGTCGGGCCGGCCCCTCCCCAGGCGGGGGGGAGGTCAGCCTCTGCTCCTGCTGCTTCATGTGGATCTTGCGCTGGAGCTGCTGCTTGGCGTCGATGGAGGGGGAGGGGCGGGCGGCGGCCTGAGGCTGGTAGGGGCCGGCCTCGGGGGTCGGGACGAAGGCCGAGGCCGACGGGGGGGACTTCACCCCTGGGGGAGGAGGAGGAGACATGGAGGTCAGGTCAACGACTGCAATACATGGACTTTTACAGTAACTACACCACATGGGGTGAAGTCGTGTTATTATGGCCCCCATTGCACTCCTGATCAGCCCTGGAGGAGGGATCCCCAACTCTGAAGGAGGGATCCCCCCCTCTGAAGGAGGGAACCCCCACTCTGAAGAAGGGATCCTCCACTTTGAAGGCCTATTAAGCCCTTTGAGACTGTACCTGTGATTAACAAAAAACTGTACCTGTGGTTATACAAAAAATTGAAAATTCACATGGTTTCCTCCAGCTGAAGGAGTACAGAGCATTGACCAACAGGGGGCAGAATTACTCTTCAACATTCGAGGAACATGGAAGAGAGGGAAGGGCAGCAGAGAGCTGTCTCACCGGCCGCCGTGCTGGCCATGATGCTGAGCGCGGCAACAGACTTGTTGCTGATATAGTGGCTGTTCAGCAGGAAGCGGGCGAGGTCTTCTACGGCGTTGAACGGACGGCTGAGAACTTTCTGGGCCCACTCACACACCAGGCCACAGGCGGCATAGCGCACCTCCTCCTTGACGTTGGAGATTGGACCTGGAGAATCTAGCGCTTCAAACTGGAGGCAGACCACACAGAGATGTTGGGTCACACACGGTGTTTGGCAGGGCGCGTTACCAAACTGTTTGAAAGGGATGGAATCGGAAAACAATGAAATACTGATATAGCATTAATACTCAGATATGAACTGCTCACCGAGTTCCCTGTTTTGTGTAGGTCCAGAGTGGGCAGTGATGGCATGCTGACCAGCGCCCTCTTCCTCAGACCGCTGTAGCAGTACGTACACACAGGTTAAGGGAGCAATATGGATGAATCTTCAGATGCAATGAACATTATGGAGGTTATATTGGAGAATATGAACAAGAATGATTTTGACCAACACATACAGTGTGTGTTTGTCTCAGAAGAATTGTCACATTAACTTTTAACATATGTTCTTGGATTAAGGACTGGTCTAAATCTTTTAGTTTTTAGTTCTGAATGTACGTCCAGTCAACTGTCAGAAGGATGACGACCCATTCCCGGATGATACGTACGATCAACCAGATTGTACGTTATTGGTGACAATAAACACGAGTGTCTCCTTTATCTCCCCCCCCCCCCTCCTAAATAAACCACCCATGTGAAGGTCAGGGACAGCCAATCCCTGGCTTCTCTGTTCTGCAATACAGTCTCATGGCAGAGAGGGGGAACTTTATTTGATTTCATTTCCCATCTATTTTTAGATTCTTTATGAACTGTAACAGCTGCCGTATGTGACTTGAATTCCAACAGAGGTCAGACAGAGGTCAGTTGGAGGTCCGACGGTTAGGATTCGCTCCCATAAAGGATATTTGGATTTGCCTCTCATGCCTAGTCGCCGAGCTTTCATGTTGGGGAACACGTTCTTCATCATCTTCCCGAAGTCGGCAGCACTCAGGGGGTGGTAGTTGAGGTTGTCACAGTAGCTCCTGGAGAGAGAGGAGAAGACAACCTCACCCCTGGGTTATGAAGATGAGCCACTAGTCTACTGTAGATATGGACAGTAGAGAACGAAGGGAAACCTTTAGTGATATTCAATCAAGTTCTAAAACAGTGGCATCGGAGATGTTCTTTCAATACAGACCAAGTATCAATAATACACATGCTGCTAAATCAATATCAATATCTAAAATTAACTCCTTCCTGATCTAATTAAATAAAAAAACTGATTGATTGATTATGTTGTATGTTGATAACACCACTTTTCTGCTTGGTTTAATTGAGTTATGTCCAGTATAGTATCGGTACCAGCGACCCTATGGAGGGTAAATCCCTGAGATAAACGTGTTGTGTTTGGTGTGCTAAAGAGCTTTAGCAGTTAGCTTCACACCCATAGCTTTAGCAGTTAGCTTCACACCCATAGCCCTGCTGACGTACGAGGGGAACATCCACCTGAAACCAGAGCTGCCTCAATCATGCTATTTTCGGCCCCTTTAGTCTCTTATTTTAGTTTTCTATGTCAGGCAGTCAAAGAAATGTAATAGTACATTACACAGACCTGCTGTCTACTGGACCATGGTACATTCAGACCGGCTTTATGCAGGATATACCGCTTTAAAATGGATGCTGTGCTTTTACCCCCAAAACTCTACAGGCTGTTATCGACAACATAAAGACACGTTTTAATTGATCTTTGGGGATCTAGTCAGATAAAAACATGAAGGGTAATCATTTTAATTAGTTAGTGGTCACTGGTTGATGAACACAGACGTTACTTCCCTTCCATCGTCCATGGCGCCCATGTTTCTGACCGTTGTGTTTTCTGTTTGCTCGTCGAGTTAAAAGGACTTGTTGCATAAGAGCGCCGAGATATTTCAATCACTGTCTCAGACTTTCCATTCTAATGTTACCGACACATGGCACGCAGCCCCATTCCAGCAGCTAGCATCTATTTATATTGTCTTAGCTGTCAGGAAATGTAAAGGAGCGATACACTGAAAGCGCTAATGGCTCTAGAGCTGTTTGCCACCAGAAAGACCGACCACTGTTTTATTATATATTTCTGTTTGACCTATCAATACAAAACGGCTCAATGCTCCTTCAAAGTGTCTCTTTTACTGAGCAGACTACAATGAAGAAAAGTTCAGATCTCGAATGTCTTGTCAGACTACCTCCATGCTGCCATGGATGGGAAAGTATATTTCCCCATCAGGGCTAACTATTAGCCTGACCGCATGGTCACCATGACCTGGTGGGAGGTAAACAGGATGTGGACTAGAAACACCTACTTGTACTCGTCGTACACCTCCTGCTTGGGGAGGGAGGTCTCGGGGTGCTCCTCCAGGTGGCTGCGGATCCAGTGGAAGGCGTGCGTCTGCTGGGTGCGGCTGGAGGTGGCCAGGGCCTGCTCGCTGAGGAGCATCACAGAGTCAAATTAGAGTTCAATAAAGGGGTCAGGGGCGGCATGTGACTCAAGAGGTAGAGTGCGGTATTCAAATGAGTTTGTCCCCGTCTCCTGAGTGTTGAGGTTTCCCTGAGCGAGACGCCTCTCCCTGACTGCTCCTGAACAGCTGGCTGTCATGAATGGATGAATGTGATTATAAATGTTAAATGGACTGCATTTATGCAGCACTTTTTTAACCAGTGGCCACTCACCAATGTGAGTGGCCACTGGTTAAAAAAGTGCTGCATAAATGCAATCCATTTAACATATAATCATCAGAGAAATCGACAGAGGATTGGACCAACCTTTTATCCGTGGTAACGCTGGAGCCAGTTGGCAGCTTGAGATAGAGGTACAACTTCTCAATGTCGGTGAACTTGTCCACGTCTTGCTGTTCGGACAGAAATCAGGAGAGGATGACCGTTACACTGATCTCTCACCGTTCCTGTGGTGTGATCTTAGCATTAAGTGTTGATTAAAAGTTGTATCAGTGATGTTGCGTGACGTCACTTCTGATGGTATTTGAAGCGAGATCCCAAACAAACAAAGCCCGCTCGCCCCTCCCTTCTGTGTTTCGTGCATCTAGTAAAAACTATCATGAACGCAGCGTAAAACCCCCCACCCCTTGTCGGTGTTTTGTTGGAATACTATTTATTTTGGTTTTGAGTGGTTGGTAGTGCCATTTGTTTTTGTGTACGATCTCGGAGCATACGCTGCCTACAGAGACGCCGTTTTTTGACGGCCTGCTTATGGGGCGGGCAGCTAGCGGATCGTGAGGAAAGATCAGATTAATGTGATCATTTATGTTTCAGCCTAGAATCGCCGATACAACCTTTAAGGTCATTAAAGTAAAGCTACAGACGGTAACGTTATACTATAATACCACATATGTATCTTAGTCTTTATGAGAGAGAAGAAACAAACACAGACTGGTGGAATTAAGGGAGGTAAATGCTCAGTAGGGAGCCTCCGTCTCTGTCAGTGCCCACACTAACAGCCATAAAACGTGCAGTTCTAATAAAACCTGACAGTGGTTATTCATCTGCAGTATTTAGGTTTTCTGAATAAGGCTTTGAGTGCATCACTGACAAAGTGTGTGGTGCCTGGATGTGGATAAAGTATGGCATCCAATCAACTAACAGCTAGCACAGGCCATATATCATCTTCGAGCCTGTTGGGTTTCCCATTCTGCCTGAGTGACTGGTACGGAGCCAAATCCATTTAGCCGATCGATAGCAGTAATGTAATCAAATTTCAGGATTACAACTATTGAGTTATCATCAATATAAAAAGCCAAGCCTGCAAATTATCTACACAGACGGGAGTGCTCTTGGGTGCCCTTACAACGGTATCCACATGTCGCTGTTCAGCACGACCCACGGCCGCGTGCGCATTAGGGAGGAGACAGACCGCGGGCCGTCTATTGGCTGGAGGGCAGCCACGTTCTAGGCACTGTCTGTGAAGGAGACCATGTAGGTTCCCTGTGTTTAAATATGTTCAAGGGTTAGGTCCTCACTCCTCAGAATAAAAATCACACTAGAGATATTGCTGCACACAGTGAAACCCACAAGTCTAAAGGAAGGGTCAACCCTTAATGCCCCCCTCAGACATCTGAGCTAGAACGGGGAATTACTGAAGTACACTGTGGTGCGTCAATTTTCAGAAATTAAGGATATGACAAAATAATACATCTAAGAACTGGTGTGCTGAGCATTTCACAGCACTATCAGGTTCCATTACTTCGATGAAACACTGCAGAATGTTATCACCACCGTAGGGGCATGGCCCTGCTGACCTCAACATGGATACAGGAAGTGACCTTTTGGAGTTTGTCTGGATGTGGCCCAAGCATGACCTCATCTCGGTCTGACCGATCAGTCAACACATCCTCACTACAAACCGGTGAAGGGAGGAGGGCAGGTGTTTTATGAATGAAGTTGTAAAACAAGAGGAACAACACTGTGGTGAGTAAAGTATTGATCAGCAGTGCAGTGTCTGAGGGTCTGAACACAGTTCAGAACAGAGATCTGAACACAGTTCAGTTCAGAACACAGATCTGAACAGAGATCTGAACACAGATCTGAACAGAGATCTGAACAGAGATCTGAACATAGATTTGAACAGAGATCTGAACAGAGATCTGAACAGAGATCTGAACAGAGATCTGAACGCAGCTTCTCCTGGGAGGCTACAAAGAACAGGATGGAGATCCAGATCACTCTGAACAAGTCTGGCCAGGCTTCTGGTTCTCTGACCACCGACATGTGGATGCCAGCCTCAGACTACGATGGTGACCCCTGGGTCAATGGTTTGACTGGTTTGACTCCCATTGACCCCAGGGTCAATGGGGACTAAAACACATCATTATTTTATTTACAGTAGGCCTTGGCTGTTTAGTGTACTTCAGTGCATTTCTCCTGAGGCCCGCACTTTCAGCACTATTGATACACACTTCATTTATACATTCCTGAATTGATTTTATGCCAACACATTTTATCACCAAAATGCCTAAAATATGTCGTTTCAGAATCCACCCGTTTGAAACCAGTTTGAACATATAGAATCATAGAAACCAGTCTGAATATATAGAATCATAGAAACCAGTCTGAATATATAGAATCATAGAAACGAGTCTGAATATATAGAATCATAGAAACCAGTTTGAACATATAGAATCATAGAAACCAGTTTGAACATATAGAATCATAGAAACCAGTCTGAATATATAGAATCATAGAAACCAGTCTGAAATATAGAATCATGGTGCTTAAAGAATACTCACCAACATGGTGTCCACCTTGGATTGGACGGATTTGCTGTGAGAAGAGATATAGTGTGATTAATGATGTGTGATTGAACAGAGACAGTGTGATTGATGATGAGTATGATTAAAAGAGAGATAGTGTGATGAGACCGATGCCCGGGTAAGGGGAGCCCGCGCCTCAGACTCAACTTATTTATAAAGTGAAGGAATGGTCGGTATGAAACAACCCCTCTTAGGTCATGTAACCCGGCAACACATGTACAAAGAAAGACAGGAAACCACGTTGACTTCAACTGGAGGTGACCAGACCTCTAGTGACCAGACCTCTTCTAACTGGAGGACCCCTTGAGTCTATATACTATCTGTTCCTCATGTATATATGATGAACAGCATATATACTACCTGTTCATTATGTATACTACCTGTTCATTATGTATACTACCTGTTCATTATGTATACTACCTGTTCATTATGTATACTACCTGTTCATTATGTATACTACCTGTTCATTATGTATACTACCTGTTCATAATGTATACTACCTGTTCATTATGTATACTACCTGTTCATTATGTATACTACCTGTTCATAATGTATACTACCTGTCCCATGGTTCACACTATGACCTCACTATACCCACTCATCCCAAGCCGTTCCATGTTAACAACACAATGGACTCTCATGACGTGATTCATCGTTGGCAGATTACAGCATCATAAATCATCATCATGAATCAAAACATCGCTCCCTTTTCTGTCTGATCACCGCGTAAAGCTACAAAGTATGTTTACGGTTTTGTAAAGTCTGTTTTATTATCGAAGGTATTCTGCCATGTAACAAGGTATCTCTAATAAGGAAATATTAATAAGAAATAAGCCTCAACCGAAAATAAGTACACTGTGCATTACATTGTGCAGAGGTTTTTGAGTGGCAGTTTCTGTGCACGAAACATGAAGTAATAATCTCAGAACGTTAACACTGGAACAACTGCTTCAAGCAGCAAATCTGATGAATGACAGGTCAGACTGGAGGAGACGGGTCAGAGCACTTCACCCTGTGAGGCGGTCACTATCTCCTAGGAGCTAGGGGACAGGTCGGCAGCATAACAACAACAAAGGGATCCCTTTAATGAGCTGTTACTATGGGGATCTTTCACTCTCGACACGTCGTCATTATGCTGTTCCTAAGCCAGGTCGGCTCGGTACACAGAGAGACGATCACAGCTTGTTTATAGCGACCTGGGGAAAACAAAGATAAGTATCTTACATAAAGAGGTTCTTTAAAAGGGATTGAGTTATTACGGACTCAGGCCAATTGGCTGAGACTGAGGCAGGAGTGAACTCCTTTCCCTGGACCTGCTCAGCTCCAGAGAAGGACCCACGGAGAGGTGCCGGCCTGTGGTCTCCTCAGCTAGAGGAGAACCCACAGAAAGGTGCTGGCCTGTGGTCTCCATGTTCTGTCTGGAGAAGACTTCATTAAGCTCTGTGGGTTTCTTTAGGACTGAGGTCCTACTTCACGGCTGGACTCTGAGACCGAGATGCACTGGGGTTAACCTTATTCACTGGGCAAACATTTGGCTAGTTTAGTTTGGACTCTCAGTTTTGCTAAAAAATAAGTGTCATGAAGCTATAGGCCTAGTGTCTGTCACGCTGAACAAGTCTACTCCAGTAATACATCATCATACATTTCACTTCCAACAATATTTATTTAGTGGTTACTTCATAGTAGTAGGCCTTCACGGATATACGTCTTATTACTTATGTTATAAATATTGAAGCATTTTTCAACAGTATTGTACTTATATTGTGTATGATTGTCTTTATTTACAGTATAGATTCGTGGAGACAGAACGTAAACAACGGTGGTGGGGGGCTGGGGGGGGGGTGGGGGGTCGCGCGTTGCCGAGAAGCGCGCGGCCGAGAGGCGCGCCTGTAGGTCATGACTTGGAATTGGACGCGATGGTGGAATATGCGTTCTTGCTTCTATACTCGCATTTATTAATAAACGTTGTTGTAAAATACATGAAGTAGAATAATAATAATAACGCAGCACTTTAGTGAATGTTTCTACCCAGCCGTCTTTTAAAAATAGGTTCCGATGTCAGCATCGGCGACCAGCGACTCCAGCTTAATCCCCCGCTGTTTACCCGGTCGTCAGGGGGCGGGTCTACCTCCGGGCGGGGAGGGGCGGGTTTACCTCCGGCCCCGTTTACCGTGGCTAGTCTACCTCGGGCGGCGGGCGGGGAGGGGGGAGTTTACCTCTGGGCGGGGAGGGGCGGGATTACCTCCGGGAGGGGCGGGGTGGCGGGCGACTATGAGCGACTCTGTGGGACAGGAGCTCCACTGCCACCATAATAACAGCAGAATAATAATAATAATAATAATAATAATAATAATAATAATAATAATAATAATAATAAACCACCTGCTAGTTTATGACGACGGTTCCCTCCTACCTGATAGAATTCTTTATCCGGAGTTGCAGCGCACTGGCCTCGCACCCCTGCAGCCCCGGGACCAGGGGGGGCAGGGGGATCCCCGTATGCCCCAGGGAGGGCAGGGTGACCCCCGGGTCCAGTGGTGGCAGAGTAACCCCCGGGTCGTGGTGCTGCCCCGGGTCCAGGGGGGGCAGGGAGACCCCCGGGTCAGGGTCGTGGTGCAGCCCGTCTCGAGGCAGGTCCTCGTCCATCGTCGTGAGGTTTGAACGGGAGGAGGAGCAGCGTCAGGCCACACGTGTGGGAGAGAGCAGGAGTGACGGAGTGCCCCCCCGAGTCAGCAGCAGCCCCCCGGTCCGCATCATCTCAGTCCCAACACTTCACTGGGACACCGGGGCTCTGGGGAAGCCGTTAGTCACACGCGGAGCCGGGAGCGCGAGCATGCTACAGATAAACCGTAAAAAAGAAACGGAAGGCGAGAGTCGACCCGTCCGCAGTATCCCTCCGTCAGCCCCGCGGTCTGGGGCTCCGTTACATGTGCGCGGTCAAGAGTTGTGGCGCAGGCGCACTCGGCCTGGCCCCCACCCACACCGACAGAAATACACCTTTATATATTTATCTTAGTGTGGCACACACTGATGATAGAAACTAACAACAGCTGGGCTATGGTTGGACAATGGAAGCATACTTCTTTCTATAAAGGCGATTATCCTATACCGCAATGGAAATATGTATTGAAAAAAAGACTGGGACTGTATTTTAGTTTTAATTGGTCGATAGTTTGCATTGAAATATTTCCATTACAATATTGGAGCAAATGTCGTGTAGTGTGACGCACCGGTGTGTACCCAGAACCTTTTTCTTTTTAGTTCAGTTTTCCCTCCGAGGTCTGCAGCTACACACTGACCGAGTGTATCTAAATGCGGGCAGGCTTCACTGGGAACACCAGGTGGCGCTGGCCGCTCCCTCAGCTCTAAATAGACGGATATACTGGAGAGGCAGAGGCTGGCCTGTAAAAGAATACAAGTCACCGGGGGAGCTGCTGTTTTTCGGGCTCAAAACACCTTTATCGTTGACATTTCTCAATGAACTTCATCGATTCGTTTTTAGATTCATGTTCAAAAATCATGTTATATGTTTTTAATATAAATATATTTTATCACACTTTCAAGTCAACTACTTAAAATTGAATAAAACTACAAATTGAATTCGCTTGAGAAATCTAAACGTTAAATGGCTATTACTTCGTGCATCTCCGACATTTAGTCGTATTTGTTTATTCGCTTTCCCTCTCCAACATGGCGGCGACGTTGACGTAGGATCGAGACCAATGCGGAAGCTGCGGCTTTTCTATTCTGATGGGGGCGGGGCTCCGGTTGCTAGGTAACGTCCACCGCGTAAGAGGAAACAAACAGACAGACAAACAGATGAGGGAGAACTCCTCCACGCGTCTCAAGGTAACGTCGAAGTCAACCTGGAAACATTCATACAATAGCAACGTATTTCTTTAAACAGTACTCCGTTTCTGACTGTTAGTCCGCTCTAACATTTTATAACGCGGGATTTTGGTTTTAACAAACCAGTAGGTGGATGATCATGAAGGTTGTGGTTTTGTTTACGTCCTAGATATGGGCTCCAGGAAGGCAGTAGTGAAGATGAGTGGGACGGCTCCCTGCGGCGCGCTGAACCAGCCGGCCCTGAGCCTGATGGCGAAGGAGCAGCAGTATCTGTAAGAGACATTAACGATCATCCGCTCCTCTGATATTGACTGAATTGATAAGGTGACCAAAATATAATTTATTAAAGATAAACGTCTTTCCCCCCATAATTAATAATCAGACGAATGAATGCAGAGTTGGAAGCCAAAACAGCTGCTGTAGTCAGACAGGCGGAGGAAGTGATGGTAAGTTATCTACAAATGTTGTGTTGATTGAATAAAGCAAACATTAAGGGCTGATACTACTGTTTGGCTCTATGAGAATATTTCCATATCATTTTCCTAAATGAAAACATAAAGTCGAGTTAATAAATATCAAGTTAGAAATTAATAAAAGTAAATACAAATGTATTTGATATTGCTGACGATTTGTCTATTGCATTGCAGAGGGATCAAAATTATATTTTGTCTAAACCAATTCCCAATAATCTGGATTGTGATTTCGAGGATGCCTCGAGGTAAAGTATTAAACCGTTAACCATGTTGTTTATTGAGAAAACATGCATATATATATATATATATATATATATATATATATATATATATTGACTACAAGCCATATTATTGTCAAACTAATAATCGTTATCTAATTCCCCAGTATCATAACACCGAAAAAAACTTTTTTACAGCAGGCTGGGCTGAAGGTAAACCACTTAGTAATGATGCCCAATCTGTAATCGTACTTAAAACATAATGTTCAGTTATGCAGTTATAGTCGCTTCATTTTGTTTTGCTCATGCAGTGCGTAAGAAGGTCCAAACCACCTCCCCAAACACAGCAGAGGTATGGAGAGCAGCTCTGAGAGCTGCTCTGAGACCGTAAGACTTGCTGCTTCTACCTTCCATCTCGTTCCATCTGTAGAAGACCCAGGTCTGCTGTCGCTGCGGACCTGACCACTGAAGACCCCAGCCTGGAGACGACCATCCTCCATCTGGAGGAGAAGCTGGAGGGCTTCTGTCAGGAGGAGGTCGTGGAGGAAGCCCTTCCCACTGAAGACAGCATAGGATCAGGTAGGATCGCCATGAGGAAGGCCCAGACCCCTGTCTGACACTCACACCCCAACACTAACGAGATGCAAGTCTGGGGGAGGGACAGGGCCTCAGGGGTCAAAGGTCAACCGGGGGATTGACAGGGCCTCAGGGGTCAGAGGTCACCTGGGTGAGTGTGTGTAGGCACTGCCTACACACTCACCCAGGTGACCTCTGATGTAGTCGCATCTGTTTTAATCCAACCGGATACTGATTCGTATCAGTGAATCGTTACACCCCTAGTAGGCAGTGTGCGTCTTCGTGTATGGCAGCATCGGCGGTGGAGGATCAGGATTCTTGGAGCCAGGCTAACTGATGCTCTGTTGTTGTGTTTCCAGAAGCTCAGATCCGCGTTTTGAAGGCCAAACTACGAATTATGCAGGAGGAATTGGATCGGCTCTCACATGATTACAGCAAAAAGGTATCACATTTACATTGAGGGCATGTAGCAGACACTTTTATCCAAAGGGACTTACAATATGTAAATTTGTCAGAAGAACGAGAAACAACAATGTATCGCTGTCGGTACAGTAAGGATGTACAATAAGGATGTTCATAGAACCAACAATTACAAAAAAACTCTCCCCCACACCTGGGGAGAGATTTCTACAGGACACAATCTCATGTCTGATGGTCGTTAGTGAACCATCCTACATGTCTTCAAGTGTTGGAGACAATTGGAGCAATTGAGATTTTCCAATAATATATTTTTAGTCAGATTAATAATAATAAAGCAATGTGTGGCGCCCGGTGGCTCACCGGGTAGAGCGCGTACCATATAGGCTCAGTCCTAGAATGCAGGGACCCGGGTTCGAGTCCTGCCAGTGGTCATTGGCTGCATGTCCTCCCCTCTATCTCCCATACCTCCCTGTCTATCTCACTCTATAATAAAGCATTAAAATGCAAAAATAAATCTTTAAATAATAGAGCATTGTGACTGAGACTGCATTCTGTTGGTAGGACGATGAGAACGGTAAGCTGTGCAGCAGAATCAAAGAGCTGGAGGAGGAGCGCTCCCGCCTGCAGAAGACCGCCAACCTCCAGCAGACGCACATGGAGAAGCACCGCGCTCTGGCTGAGGAGTCCGGCAGGAGGTGTGACGCTCTGCAGGCGCAGGTTGCGGGGTTACAGAAGGTTTGTCCAAAGGACGTTCCAAAAGCTCCTCATGTCAACCATCAAACCAACGAGATGACGCCATCACAGCCAGCTGCAGCGTTCTCCCTTAACGCCTCCTCTGTTGGCAGGAGGTCGAGGGGTCGAAGAGGGCCCAGAAACAAGCAGCAGGACACCACAACACGGTGGAGGTCCGCCTGAACCGGGCGCTGGAGGAGGTGGAGAGACTGAAGGCCCAGCTGAACAACATGAAACAGCTGAGTAAGGTGAGCGCAGTAAAGAAGGACTTTCCAGTCATTTCTCACCTGAGTATGGTGAGCGCATTAAAGAAGGACTAGCGAGTCATTTCTCAGCTGAGTAGGGTGAGCGCATTAAAGAAGGACTATCCAGTCATCTCTTAGCTGAGTAAGGTGAGGGAGGTTAAGAAGGACTATCCAGTCATCTCTTAGCTGAGTAAGGTGAGGGAGGTAAAGAAGGACTATCCAGTCATTTGAAAAGGTGTGAAGAATTAGCAGTGGACTTGTGAACCTGCGATGATGTGTTTCTATTGCATTGGGGCCATGAAGCTTGTGGTGGAAGCGCAGTACGCTTGCTGTGGCC
This sequence comes from Gadus macrocephalus, assembly GCF_031168955.1. Taxonomy (NCBI): domain Eukaryota; kingdom Metazoa; phylum Chordata; class Actinopteri; order Gadiformes; family Gadidae; genus Gadus; species Gadus macrocephalus. Next base: position 23,643,979 of record NC_082395.1, on the reverse strand, counting down.
TGCTGATTATATCAACACTTCTAGAAGAGAGAAGTGTTTCCTTCATCAAGAGAATCAGGAGTTCGTTCCACTATTCCTAAGAGAGCATGCTTCAGTCCTCCACTGTAGACGTGGTCATGGCTCTTCTCTTCATCACGACTGTGTTGGTTCTCCTCAAACCAGGACAGAACTAAGGAGGTGCACCTGAGCAAAGAGAATCTTCTGGCTGAGAACAAAGTGCTGAAGAAGCAGAGAGAAGAGCTCATTCTGGCCTTCAAGAAGCAACTGAAGCTGATCGACATCCTGAAGAGACAGAAGGTAGGTGTCTCTCATCACTCATAATCGTGTTTGATAAAAAGTCACGGCCCGATCATAATGAAGGGGACTTGTTTCTGGAACAGATGCACTTTGAAGCCGCCAAGATGTTGTCCTTCACTGAAGAGGAGTTCATGAAGGCCCTGGACTGGGGGAAGTCGTAGAGACCTTGTTTTATCGGATTCAGTCCATGTGGCTCTCCTCGGTTCTTATGGATGAGACCAATGTGTTGAAAAGGGACAATACGGTGCCATTTAAAAGTTGCATTGATCATTGTCATAATGGAACTTTTTTTTTGTCTAATTTATGTTTTTATTAATCATTAAAATATGTTCCATCACATGTACATACTATTGTCTATTGAATAGTATATTTGATTATTTACTTTTTTAAGTTTAATCTTTTTTTTAAATTATAATTTAGTATATATCATCAAGGTGTATGAGGTAAAAAGCTTGCAGGATTTACGGGAGCATCGTGACGTGAGGAAGAGCTGGAACGGGAAGCCTGGACAATCGCGCAACGTTGCCTCTTGGGGGTGTCACACTAAATTTGTACCGGCTGCCAAATTTGTACCGGGCGCGTCATCCATACGTAGTCCATTCCAAACCTGCCTGTCAGCAGATGATCGCGTCGTCCGTTGCCGGGCAGGTTTCAAAAAACATTTGCGCTCATGTTGCCAAAGACGAAATAACATAATACAGTTAACGGATCGCTAGATAACACTTGTTTTTAGTTTATATTTGTATTGTATTTAATTGAGTGTTTAAAGCGGGTTTCAAAAAACATTCGCGCTCATGTTGTCAAAGCGCGCTTATGTTTATTTATCTATTTATTTATCTTTTTCCACAATGTCTTGTTTTTTAAAAAATTGTATGATGACTATATGCTCTGTAAGGTGACCTTGGGTGTTTTGAAAGGCGCCTCTAAATTAAATGTATTATTATTATTATTAAAGACGAAATAACATAATACAGAAAACGGATCTAGATAACACTTGTTTTTACTTTATATTTGTATTGTATTTAATTGTTTAATCAAATTTAGCAAGTCAACTGAGTGTTTAAAGCAGGTCAAGGACGAAATAGCACAATACAGATAACGGATCGCTAGATAGAAGGTTCGCGAATGTTCGTGAACCTTTCACGTCATTCGACGCGATCGTCCGTTGCCAGGCAACGGACGAAGCGATCATCTGTTGCCAGGCAGATTTGGAGTGGATACGTATGGATGACGCGCCCGGTACAAATTTGGCAGCCGGTACAAATTTAGTGTGACAGGGGCACCGTAATGGTGTGTTCCTGAATCCTCGGACGCCAGCCTTCCGAGTTGCACTTTTGACGTAATTCCCTGTCTCGGAGTGTGGAGGGATTACATTGCAATGAGTGGAAAAAAACCCTGCGTCGAAAAAAGCAGCACAAGGTCCTCCGTTAGCCAATGGGATGAATGCTCATAGCGTCTCTATGTGCAGCCATCGGGTCAAACCCCATGCGTCGAAAAAAGAAGCACAAGGGTACCCTTTTGCGTCAGAAGCTGAAGCCAAAGTCACTGACCGATCGACAAAAATCCACGCGCTCGGAGTGAGAATGAGTTGGGCAGGCAGGCACGTAGGACCCAATAGCAGACAGTTCAGGTAAAGGATAATAGGACCTCATCCCTAACTCTCCACCTCAAGCTGGTGTGTAGTGAGCGTTCTGGCACCGATTGGCTGCCGTGCATCACCCAAGTGGGTGCTACATATTGGTGGTGGTTAGTGAGGTCCCCCCTTCACTTTAGGCGTCTTTGAGTGTTATTAATTATTATTATTCTTCATGTTTAACCTCTGTTTTCCTTTTATTCCTAGTCTGTTTTACATAGTTTTGAATGATGACTATATGCTCTGTAAGGTGACCTTGGGTGTCTTGAAAGGCGCCTCTAAATTAAATGTATTATTATTATTATTATAATTTAAAGAACGAACCATTAAAGAACGAGACAGGTTGACGAGTCATTCAAATATTTGATTAATCTTGCATGACACAGAAAGTACAAAGACAGCATGCATTTACCATTTCACTGATATTGAATCGTATTATCGTACGGTCGCTCACTAAGCCTCTTCCCTCTTCACCACTCACAGTCAGTGAACGGACAGCGAGTCAGAGACTAGTGGGTCTGGGAGGAGTTGAGTCTGAGAACGAGACGAACGAGAGAGAAGAATCAGTTCGGTTCGTTCATTCGAACTGATTTGGTCGCGAACGACCCATCACTATTCGAGTCGAGGTCTTTATAGGTCAATGGTCGAGACGCAGTCTGTGGAAACTTTAAATCACCAACTCTTTCTGGTGTCCAACCAACTCACAGAGTCTCAGCTGAAGGACCATTCATCGGTAAGGCCCGTCAGGAGAAGATAACCAAAGGATACCAATTATTTGAAGTCCTAATTGAACGGAAGAAAATCCAAGCCGACGACACGGTGTTCCTGAGTAAGCTCCTCACTATAGTCGACTCGACCTGTCGGATCAATTATCCCACTTCAATAATGTGCACTGTGGCCCTACTGGTGGTACGGATGGCCCGAGTGATGCAGAAGGAGGGTGTGGGTGTCTGGGTGTGTGTGACAGGATTTCTGACAAGATTGCTAACTTTCTCAATCCCAAACGAGGGAAGTGTTAAAACAAACCACTTCAGATTGTTGTCTGAAAGGAGTCCTAGTGAAACAAATGTTGTTTCGGCCCGGCATTCGAGAGGGCCTAGTGCACGGCTCTGTTAACTTCTCGTGTCCGAGGTTTTTCCTTTTACTTAAAGGTCCCATGGCATGCTACTTTATGGATGCTTTAATATACAGTAGATTAGTAGGCCCCAAACACAGTTTTTGAAGACGTTCCTGAAATTCAGCCGTGGTACAGATTTATAGCCACTACGAGCCATGCACACATTGAGCTTTCCCCAAATGTGCCGTTTCAGTGTCTGTAGCTTTAATGCAAATTAGGAGGAGAGAGGCGGGTCATGGAGGAGGATGGGGGTGTGGCCCTGAGCAGCTTGCAGCCACGGTACCATGCGCTCTGTTTACAGTGGTGTATGGCGAGGCGCACACAGCCTTTAGCCGTGTTCTGTTAATATTCTAGAACACAAGGGAGTCCTGGAGCTCTATATCTAAATGATATCATATTATACATCTATATCATATAATATATATTATCACGGCCAAAAGCTGTGTGAGCCTCCAGACGATATTATGAATCTCAAACGACCGCGTAGGGTTTTCCGACGTCTCTGGTCTTCCACGTCCACATCAATCTGAAGTAGACTGAACCACGACATGGAGGAGAAAGGGATTGTTGACCACGTCTGTCTCCCACTGGAGCCTCGCTGCTGAGGGTCATGTACTTCAGGGAGTCAAAGCCAAAGTTCCTTTCCCCCAATTCATTCTCAACCATGGCTGAGATAACCCCCACCTACGAGTCTCGTTGTGGAAATACCAGAGACGAGAGTCCGACATGTTATGCGCCATAACACCAACAGCGTGTGCAACACTTGCGTTACAGTCCTGGAGCTCTAAATAATATCATATAATACATAGATATCTATATCATCTAATACATATTATCACGGCCAAGATGTGTGCGCCTCCAGACGATATTATGAATCACCAACAACTTCGTCGGGTTCTCCGACGTCTCTGGTTCTTCCACTTCCACATCAATCTGAAGTAGACTGAACCGCTCGCTGCCGGCTGCCCGCTGCCGGGCGGTGGTGCTTCGCGGCAGTGGTGCCTCATGTCGCAGTTCATACTTCAGGGAGTCAATGCCAAAGTTCCTTTCCCTCAATTCCTTCTCAACCATGGCTGAGATAACCCCAACTACAGTCTTGTTGTGGAAATTCAAGGGACGTTGAAGAACCGACGTGTTATGCACCATAACATCAACAGCAAACACTGTGTGTAATCACACACACACACACACACACACACACACACACACACACACACACACACACACACACACACACACACACACAGGTGACACTCGCACGGGCGTGTCTCATTGGCGGGCCAAATTCTCTGGGCGGGCCAGGCAGAGCAAGGGGCGGAGCTTAGATCCTTTATGACGACATATGGGAGCACATTCCAAATCCGCGTGCGCGCTTGAGCCTCCATTTTTTCAAAGGCAAGTAGAACACCCAGTGCTCGTTTTACACCAAACACACGTTTTTGGCCACTGGGGGACCATAGGCATGCTAGCGGAACTCATATTTATGTTAGAAAACCTCATAAAGTGAGATTTTCATGCCATGGGACCTTTAACATGAATGACGTTGATGGTTTTAAGGCACTGTGGTGACTTTTTATCACTAACAGTGTTTTAGTGATAACAGGATTTTTAGATCATTGCGATTCACCATTTATTGATACATTTATTCAAAAGATCCAAAGACAAAGAACGGTTGCATTACGGTATCATTGTTTAGCTGTGTATGGCAGTTAACAATGTTGGTGTATTACAATTATTTATGTGGGTAGGCTACTCCAACCTCATTGCTGATCGAAATGTTACCATTTATTTGTATATAAATTATTGATTGCATTTTTAGTAAATAGTTGGAAGGAATCTGTTTCTTAATCAATAACATTGAACTGTATTTTTTTCTAGGCCTACATAGATTTACTATGTTGTTGGTCTTATATGTATTATGGAGCAATCTTTCATATTTATGAAGTTAACTTATACTTCCATGCAGGGTTTGAGTTATGATTCCATCTTTGTGGGGGTCTCTTGAAGTTGTTTGGGGGGGGGGGGGGGAAGAGAAGACCGTACCGGCCTTGCGCTCAGTTGTTGAAGGTGGAGGGGGGGGGGGGGGGGGACCGTACCGGCCTTCTCTAGCCTCTATTGCTGCGTTTCCACTGCAGGGTGCGGTACGGTTCGGTTCGCAAAGGTGCGGTACGGATTGCGTTTCCACCGCCAACAGTGGGCGTGATCCGGACTGAGCCGTACTCGTTTTGCCCTCGTCTTCAGTACTCCTCCGTTGGGGTACGGAGACGCCTGAAAGGGTGCCGGAAAATTCGAGCTACACACCCCCTCCGTTGATTGGTCGACAGAATCGTCACTTCCGGGCGACGTGGGGATAAAAACAAACAAACAGTAGCCTCCAAACTTTCGTCGAACAAAGCTTGCATTCGGAAGTTGATTAACTGCCATATGAAAGTTGGTCTACAACAGGGGTTCTCAAAGTTTTGGCAGCTGAGGGCCTATATAGGAACCCAAAAATTTGACTGAGGGCCGCAAAAGGAAAAAAATGTAGGCGGGTAACGCCGTCAGCATCCCAGTGGTGAAAAAAACATTGCACCGTGGACCTCTGGGAGTGAGGTCAAGTGAGGTCTAAATCACAAAACTGAGGTTCATCCTTTCAAAGTAATGTACAGTCGGATTAAAACTAAAAAATAACAGGATTTAATTGAAAGCTAGAGAGAGTCGACTCTTCTCTTTATATTTATTTATTTTTGTTTAAATTAATATTGATATGATAAAAAAATAACGTACTGGCAATGATGGAAAAGCATAACAAAATGGGGAACAACTTCATGTGACAAATGAAGAAAGAGGGAACAGAAATTGTTTGCTTTGCAATTATTACATTATCTTACGCATGTGGGGAACCACCAAAACCCAGTTCTTAAAATTCATATTAATGCGCAAGGGCTTTCATAAGTGCGCCATAAGCTAAATCACAATTTTGTTCCCTTATTAAGCAATAGATAGTAACTTAACTGATTCTAATTTATTTATTTAAATGGAGGGTACTCCGGTTAAATGTCGGGCTGACAACCTGCCTGGAGTTTTGGTTTGGATTGTGGAGATTCACCATGCTCTCAATCATAGTGAGGTTCAATATGGACCATTCTTCCTAGACGGATATGCCACGAGTACACACACAGCCTACGAATTTGCAGGTTGCTTTTATCATGGTAGTGAACATTGCTACAACATGGGCCATCAATGGCGGTTCTACACGGGGGCCTACAGGGGCCAGTGCCCCTTTAGACATGTCCCTGGCCCCCCCTGTGGCCCCCCCGTGATGACCAAGTAAAATAACTATGATTTTACTGAAATTACGGAACTAATTTGTCGCAACGTTCTACACGGGTAACTTAGAGCGGCTAACCCAAACACTATGGGGTCAGAACAGTCTCATTAATAATGAATGCACAGAGAGGGATTCACAAATGTATTTTGTGATTTATATATAAATGTCTCTCTTCTCACATACACATTTCAATGCACACACAAATGGATCGGTATGTATATATGTAAAATGTATTCATAAACAAAAATAAGTTTCACAAACACATTTCTGATCCACACACAAATGTATCTTGTTTTAAATAAATTAAAAAAAATATTTGCAATTTTCAGCTAAATGTATTTGGATGTTGTTACATTTATATTCAAACTGTTAAACTTGAATTTACAAGACGCTTTTCATTTGTGAACTTGTTTGCATTTGTGTGTGAACTGGTCTGTATTTATATGTGGATTTTTGAGACTCTCCTGACGTGGCTGGATTCACACATGCATTTTTTTCAACAAGGAACTCTCTGTAGCCAATCAGATGTCTCCCTCGTTTTCAGCCAATCACATGACTGCAGTGACTGGGTTTTTACATTGTCGGTGCCGTTTACTACTTTAATGGCACCGAAAAACCCAAAACCCAGTCGAAACTAGATGGAAAAAGTGTGTAGCTAAACGTGACGCAGCTTTTACTTCTTCTTCACCTAGAGATTGTTATTTACGATCATTAAAAAAAACATGTTATTTCCCATATACAGTTGACAGAGGGAACCGGGAGGCTCGGAGGCTGGACTCAGAGATCGGAACTGCAGTCATGTGATTGGCTGAAAACGAGGGAGGCATCTAATGCCGCTTTTCCACCGCACATGTAGCTCGACTCGACACGACTCGACACGACACGACTCGACACGACACGACTCGACACGGTAGCAGCACGGGTGCTTTTCCACCGCAAATAGTACCTCCTGGACGTGGGCGGGGTCGGCTGCGCGAAAGGGCCGTGACGTATTTGTGTACGCGACGCAAACAACACATACGCAACCCACACATGGACAGAACCCACATAACAACAATGGAGGACATCGATCGCATTACTATTATTAGCTGGCATGTTGAAGAAGTTGGAGAAGTGGAACATGTTGGCTGCGGCGCTGCTATGGATGTTACCAGCATGGTTGCCATGTCGCTCTCGTGACTTCGTCACACTCTCTGGCCAATCAGTCGCCGGCCGTCTGCCGACGTCACCTTTTAGCATCGGCTCAGCTCGCTTGGAACCTAGAGCGAGTAGGTACTAGAAAAAGCAGCCACTTCAGGTACCAGATACCATGGTACCGCGGTGGAAACGCAAAAAATGCGAGCTGAGTCGAGTCGTGTCGAGTCGTGTCGAGCTGGTACCATGCAGTGGAAAAGCGGCATAATTGGCTACAGAGAGTTCCTTGTTAAAAAAAATGCATTTGTGAATCTTGCGATGTCAGGAGAGTCTAAAAAATCCACAGATAAATACAGTCCAGTTCACACACAAATGCAAACAAGTTCACAAGTGAAAAGCGTCTTGTTAATTCAAGTTTAACAGTTTATATAAATGCAACAACATCCAAATAAATTTTTGAGGAAAATTGCAAATATTTTTTTCATTAATATATTTATGGATTTATATTACATTTATTTAAAACAAGGCACATTTGTGTGTGGATCAGAAATGTGTTTGTGAAACTTATTTTTATTTGTGGATTTATTTTATTCATACCGATATCCATCTGTGTGTGCATTGAAATGTATTTGAGAGAAGAGAGTAATTTATATATAAATCACAAAATACATTTGTGAATCCTTCTCTGTGCATTCATTATTAATGAGACTGTTCTGACCCCATAAAACGATAGTTACGAATGTAACTACGGTTCTATGAATCCTGGATGACCGCCAGAGGCGGTGCTTAAAGCACTGGATCTCCACCTCGCGCATGCGCATTTCGAGTACCTAATATCAACATAGTCACCTGTGACCCCCACGTGACACCGGGAAGGCTATATCTTCCGGTGTCATTAGAGGATCTGTTCCTAGAATCTTCTCGCGAGAACACAAGGATTCTGAGTGACTGAACGCTCTGGCGGTCATCCAGGATTCATAGAACCGTAGTTACATTCGTAACTATCGTTCTATTTCATCCTTACTGACCGCCAGAGGCGGTGCTTAAAGCACTGGATGACCCATACCAAAAAGGTCACAAAGAATCCAACACCCACCTCACTCATTGGAGGTAGCAGAGCTTGGCAGTAGGACCACACTCATCGGGTGGGGACTGGCGACGTTGACTCGGTAAAACCTTGTAAAGGTGCCCGGTGACGTCCAAGATGCCGCGGCACAGATCGACTCCAGGGGTACACCTCTTAGTGCGGCCCACGATGTCGACACGCTTCTGGTGGAGTGGCACCTCAACCCGGATGGCGGGGGGCGGCCACTGGCCACATAGGCGTGTTTAATGGCGTCGACGACCCAGTGGGATAGCCTCTGTTTAGACAAGGCAGAACCTCTGTTAGGGCCACCGTGACACACAAACAGTTGCTCGGACTGCCGTATACCGGCCGTAGCAGCAATGTAAGCCCTAAGCGCCCGCACCAGGCATAGCATCTCGGACTCATTCCCCTCAGATGGGGAGTTAAAACGTGCCAGCTGGATAGGCTGGTTAAAATAGGTGCGTGAAAGCACCTTGGGCAGGAACGCCACATTGGGCCATAAAACCACACCTGAGCCATCAGGGTTCCACCGCAGGCATGTATCTGCCACGGATAGGGCGTGCAACTCCCCGACCCGCTTCGCAGTGGTAATGGCGAGCAGAAAAGCCACCTTCATGGACAGCCACTTCAACCCTATCTGGGTCAGAGGCTCAAAAGGAGGTGATGACATGGCCTCCAGCACCAGGGGCAGGTCCCAAGCTGGAGTCCTCAGAGTCCTAGGGGGACGCAGCCTCAGGGCCCCCCTAAGGAAGAGGGACACCAACCTGTGGCAACCCATTGTGGCTCCGTCGACCATCTCATGTCGGGAAGAGATAGCAGCCACATAGACCCTCAAGGTGGAATGAGAGCGACCATCATCCAGGAGGGACTGCAAAAACTCCAGAACGGTGGCCACGGAGCAACGTGCTGGGTCTACTGTCTTGCCCCTACACCAGTCAGAGAATAACTTCCATCTGTTAGCATACTGTGCTCTGGTAGATGGTGCCCTGGCACTCAGAATGGTATTCCTGACGGTTTCAGTGCAAACATTCAGCAGTGAGTCGGGCCCTGCAGCGGCCAGGCCCAGAGCTGGAGGCGACGGGGATCTGGGTGCCAAATCTGGCCCCCCAGCTGCGAAAGGAGGTCCTTCCTGCAGGGGAGGCGCCATGGAGAGCTGCAGCAGAGCCTGCGCAGCAGTGGAAACCAGATTCTCCCTGGCCAGTAGGGGGCCACCAGAAGTAACCTGCGGCCCTGCAGAAACACCCTCTGGAGTGTGGGGAGAATCAGGGGCAGCGGTGGGAAGGCATACAGAGGACTCTGTGGCCAGTCGTGAGCTAAGGCATCCTGTCCGAGGGGGCCGGTCACCTCCGTCCAGGAGAACCAGAGGGGGCAATGTGCGGACTCCTCTGATGCAAAGAGGTCTACCTCCGCCCTGCCAAAGAGACCCCACATCGTCTCCACCACCTCCGGATGAAGCCGCCACTCCCCCGGTGGGGGCTTCTGCCGCGATAGAAAATCTGCGACCTGGTTCCGTTGCCCCGGTATGAAGACCGCCCGTACGCTGGCCAGGCGGGGATATGCCCAGGCCAACAAGTTCCGAGATACCCGGAGTAGCCGTGAAGACCGGGTCCCCCCTTGGTGGTTGATCTGGGCAACAGCTGACATGTTGTCGGATCGAACCAGCACATGCTTGCCTCTCAAATGAGGCAGAAAATGATTGAGTGCTAGCTGTACCGCCCTGAGCTCTAGCACATCGATGTGAGCGTGGTTCTGGGCCGGCCACTGCCCTTGGGCAGTCTTGCCCTGCCAAACCGCACCCCATCCTGATAGGCAGGCGTCTGTTGTGACCAGCTCCCGACGGGATGGAATGGTGCCCATGGGTACACCCACTGACATATAAGACCTCTTTCTCCATGGGGACAGAGAGAAGAGGCACTGCCGAGACACTCTGACCTTTCGGTGCCTGTGCCACTTGGGGTCCAAGTGGAGGCTGTTCAGCCACATCTGCATAGGGCGCAGAGACAGCAGGCCAAGGGGCACCACAGCTGAGGCAGCTGTCAGCTTGCCCAAGAGCTGCAGGCAAAGAATGAATGGTACCATCCTGCCATACCGGAAGCGGGGTAGGCAGAGGAGGATGTCGGTCACACGCTGAGGTGACAGATAGGCCCTCATAGCGTCCGAGTCTAGGACCATCCCCAGGTATGCGACCCGTTGGGATGGGTCCAGGCGACTCTTCAAAAAAATAAAACGCCACGTGCAAGAGCAGCCGAGCCGTGTCCCGGGCCGCCTGAGACTGGGAAGGTGCACAGATCAGCCAGTCGTCCAAATAAGGCAGGACCTTCATGCCCTGCTTCTGCAGGGGTGCGAGAGCTGCCGCCACCACCCTGGTGAATACCCTCGGAGAGAGGGAGAGACCAAAGGGAAGTACCCGGAATTGAAAGTGCCGGCCGCGAAAGGCGAACCGGAGGAAGTGCTGATGGCGCGGTGCAATTGGGACGTGGAAGTATGCGTCCCTTAGGTCCACCGTGGTGAACCATTCTCCCCTTGCGACCACCCGCAGCGTGTCGGAAGCGGTGAGCATGTGGAATGGCAGGACCTTCAGGAACCGGTTGAGTCCCCTCAGGTCGAGAATTGGGCGAAACCTGCCATCTTTCTTTTTCACGAGAAAATATCTCGAGTAGAACCCTCTGGGGTGCAGCAGAGGATCCACTGGCTCGATTGCCCCTTTGGCCAGGAGGGTGGACAACTCCTGGTCCAGAGCTAAGGCCTCTGCCGGGTCGTTGACGACAGTCATTTTGACCCGGCTGAAGGCTAGGGGCCGGCGTCGGAACTGTAACTCGTACCCTTGGGTCAAGGTGGAAACCACCCAAGGGTCTGAAGTACAGGCAGCCCAGTAACTGAGCTGCTGATGGGAAAAACTCCCGACGACCGGCCCCGAGGGCCTAGCGCCTACCCCCCCGGCCTCCTGAGGCTCTGGGGGGGCGTCGGTTGGGTTGTGGGGCACGGGGCTGCCTGGAAGGCAGGCGTTCGGGGGCCCGAAAGCCATCCGTTGGCGGTTGCGCAGCCCGCTGAGACCTTCGTAGGCCACCGGAGTACTCAGGTGGCTGAAAGCGCCGCTGGGGGACTGCCGAGGGGCCCCCAGGCCTGCTAGGAGCGGACACACTCCTATTTAGGCCTGACAGTTGCTGCCTGGTCTGCCTAGCTCGGGCAGCCCCCTCCAGTGCTTCCAGGGCAGCTGACCCAAAGAGCTCCCCTGGTTCCACGGGCACCGCACGAAGGACCCTCCTACACGTCTCCGTCAAGGGCGACTGCGCAAGCCACACCTGGCGGCGAGTCTGCACGAGGGTAGACATAGTGCGCCCTAACTCCCTCGACATGAGGGCAAAAGCCTGCAATGAGGCGTCACTCAGACTCTGCAGCGACGGCTCGACCTGGGCCTGCTGCAGAGAGGTCGAAAGACCCAGCAGCAGGTGGGAAAGGGAGTTCCCAATACGACCCATGCGCGCCGCTGCGTCGTAGGCCTTTGACAGGAGGTCGTCTGTGACCCTGCACTGTGGCCGAGGGCACCTGGCATTTGGCCTCAGAGCCTCATCAGGAGCCAGAATCAGGGAGGCGATGGCAGGCTCGACTGCTGGCATGCGGCCCAGCCCAACCTGTGCCGCATTCTGCATGGCAGCCAAGGTCCGGGCGTCCGACGTCGAGTGGGACAGGGCCCTTGTGTCCCTCCAGCAAGCATGGAGCTCCTTCAGATACTCCTCTGAAGGAGGGACGGAGAATGTGGCCGGGACAGGGTTACGCCTGAAGAAGGCGCTGGCCTGGGCTGACTCCGTCTGCGCCGCGTCAAGCTGCAGGCGAGCCAGAGCGGTCCGCAGGACGGCCGCCATGGAGGTGTCTGCTGCCCCCTGCAGGGAGCCTTGTGCCGAGGAGCAGGAGGCCTCATCCAACGTGTGGGAGGCATCGCCCTCGGTCATAGTCTCATTAAAGAGGTTAGCCGAAGCCGCCAGAGAGAGGGCATCGCTTTCAAATTGGGAGGAGGGAGGGCCGGGCTGTAGCCCCGCCAGCCCCTGACCAGTCCCAGGCTGAAGGGCCAGGAGGAGGGACCGGATTTGCTCAATGTCGGACGCCAATCCGTCCACCCTAGCCCCTTGCTTTCTTTTTGGGGGGGGCACCCATAGCCGCAGCCCCATCATGCCGCTGCCGCCCTCTCGAACGACCGGGCTGATCGGGAGGGAGGCTCATTAAAGCAGAGGGGTCGTTGGCTGCCGCCCGATTCTCCAGCTCTGCTAGCCTAGCCACTCTGAGCACCCAAGGCAGGAGGCTGCAGTTCATGCAGGCGCTGTCCGTGAGGCTCTCCCTCAGATGCCCGAGACCGAGGCAAGGAGGGCAACTGTCATGGCCGTCCTCAGGCTCAAGAGGAGCCGCACAGGCGACACACAGGTGGGCCATTATAGAGGTAGCCACCGGCAGCGTACTGGGAGCGGAAGCGAGAGCACTTCCCTCGTCAGAAAAAATGAAAAACCGAAACTAATTAGCCTGAGCGTGATCGCTGCTACTAATTATCAACCAAACAACGGGCAATTGTGGCGTTTAACGGGAGCGGGAGCGAGAACACTGCCTTCACCAGGAAATTAAGTCGACCGATATTAATTAGCTTGAGCGTAAGCGCTGCTGCTAAACAAGGGAGAAACCAAACAAAAACGTTACGGGGAGCGGGAGCGAGAGCACTGCCTTCACCGGTAAGTTGTAAGGGCTAAATAAATTGATGGTTAGAACAGAGCAAAGCTAACGGCTAACACAACAAACAATAACAGAGCAAGAGGCGAACGAGTGCTGGGAGCGGGAGCGAGCACACTGCCCTCCCAAACAAACGCCGGCCACTCTTCTTATAGTAACTTTCACTAAGTATCTGTATGAACTAGCCACAGCCTCTGGAGGACGGGTTACCCGCAGCTCCGACCTTGGTCACGAGGCTGCACGTAGCCAGTTGTAACAGCTTCCTTCCTTTCTCAAACAACGGTTCAATACGGTACCTGCGCAGCGAGAAGATGTAAGGAACAGATCCTCTAATGACACCGGAAGATATAGCCTTCCCGGTGTCACGTGGGGGTCACAGGTGACTATGTTGATATTAGGTACTCGAAATGCGCATGCGCGAGGTGGAGATCCAGTGCTTTAAGCACCGCCTCTGGCGGTCAGTAAGGATGAAATAGAACACTGTGCTGCTGCTTCTCGGTAAATGAGAGCTCAGCGACTACTTGTCACGGTCTGTCTGCCACGCCTCTTTCATCCTTGCAGCTGGGCTGCATCAGGTGATTAGTGGAGCCTATAAGTTAGCTGAACACTGGTGCCAGATTTGTCTTCGCTGTTTGGTTCATGCAAGTCTCTCCAGCAATTCGCCTGTCTCCTGTTCCCCGTTTCCCGATCCTGCATGTCCCCGACTACGTTCCCCGCCTTGACCTTCTGGATCCTCGTTCGCCTGTCTTCTGTCCCGGTTTCCCGATCCTGCCTGTCCCCGACTACGTTCCCCGCCTTGTCCCTCTGGATCCTCGTTCGCCTGTCTCCTGTCCCGGTTTCCCGATCCTGCCTGTTCCCGACTACGTTCTCCGCCCTGTCCCCGTTGTTTTGCTTGACGAAGTAAAAACTGAACATCATTGTATTTGCTTGTCTCTGAGTCGTGCTTTTGGGTTCAAATCTGCCGGTCTCTTCAGTAGAGCGTGACACTACTCTTGGAGAAAGAGCCACGATTTCTCCTGTTGCAAGAGTCGAAGCTAAGTAAAACAATTTCATTTCTTATGGCGTGTTTCCACTGCAGGGTGCGGAACGGATCGGATCGCAAAGGTGCGGGTCGGGTCGCGTTTCCACCGCCAAAAGTGGGCGTGACCCGGACTTTGCCGTACCCGTTCCGGCCCCGTTCTCGGGACTCCTCCGTTGGGGTACCGCAAACGAGACGAGACGCCTGAAAGGGTCCCGTGAAATTCTAGCTACACCCCCCCTCCGTTGATTGGTCGACAGAATCGTCACTTCCGGGTGACGCGGGGATAAAAACAAACGAACAGTAGCCTCGAGGTATTATTCTTTACAATTAACTTGTCGCGTAAAACGCTTGCTTGGGCGAACAAGGAGGTGGAGACGTTCGTCTGCATTCTTGGGGAGGAAGACGTTTTTTACGATGTTTACGTAGCTGCCGCGGCGATCAACATCCGGCCTACCACAAAGGCATGCGCGCAGATGGGGGGGGGGACGGGGGGGACATGTCCCCCTCAGATTCATAGTGACCCCCCCACTCTGTCCCTACATAAGGCGACAAACATCGCCGGTAAAACGGAGGATTGATGTTCCGTTAGTTAGACTACATAAGGGGACAAACACCGCCGGTAAAACAGAGGATTAACGTTCCGTTAGTTCGACTAATTTACATGCAGCGCGCATTGAGAGCCTGGCGTTTGTGTGCTACGACTAATGGTGCGTTCCAGTTGTGCACGAATGTCAGAATTTCGTGCTCCAAGTCAGAATTGTAATCAGAACCCCCCGTGAAGTTGGATCTCCAACTCAGAAAGTCGGATTAATCTCACCAGCCAGACATAGAATTCATGCTATCTGCTACTCACGTAAAAAGTAGTTACATGTTTTGTTTTTACGTTTGTGAGGCTGGGACGCGCTGGGAGCACTCAACTTTGGGGTTACGTTGTTCCGAGCTCCAAGTTCCGACTTTCAGTGTAAATTGAACACACCATAAGGCACGACTCTCACTCCCCAGGGTCCTAAAGAGGAACTGGTTGCTCAGCCGCGCCTGTACCTGTTGCGGTGATCATTATGACAGAGCGGGTGCAATGAAGAAACAAAATGAAGCAGCAAAAAACAATCAGAGTGTTTTTTTAAAAAAACAAACAAAGTAAGTAGGCTATCCTATCCTACGCCTGTTGCCTGTTGACTTTCCCAGATGTGGCAGCTAATCGTTTTGTATTGTTGAGTAGCTAGTGACATTAATAAACGGCATTTACTCTTACCTGAAGTAGGCTAAATGTAAAATAAAAGTATTTTTATGCCGTGGGTGAATAGCTTTAATGTTTTTTTCATTTTTATGTATAATCTTAGAAAATTCCTAAAGACATTTTGAGTGTGCCTGGCTCTGGCCCATACCTTGTCATTCTCTTTAGCTAGCTACCTACCTACACTCTAGTGATAATGTCACACACTCTAGCTGTGAACATTCTACCAATACACACCCATACATTTTTATGGCCTGATTTTTGGAGATTTATCTGCAAACTGTTTGGCTTAGAAAAGTCATAGCACTAATCTCCCGACCGAGCCGCCGTTTTGGTACCTTTTTGTGTGTGTGCGACCAAAACTGGGAGGAGTAGTCGACCGAATAACGTAGAGAAGAATACAATATTATAATAACTATGGTGGATAGTAGTAGTGTGCTTTTCCAGGCACACTAATAAGCAACTGTTATAAGATTTAAAATGTCAACATTATCCTCCTGGCCTGCAGGCAATTCCTGATGACAGTGAGGCAGGCCCTTGTCAGTCAAGAAAGAGACTGCATGAGGAAGGAGAGAAAGAAGGAATACAGACAGAAGAAGCAGGGACAGAACAAGGAGGGAAAGGAGGAATACAGACAGAAGAAGGGGACAGCCACAGTAGAAAAAGACAGCATGAGGAAGGAGAGAAAGAAGGAATACAGACAGAAGAAGCAGGGACAGAACAAGGAGGGAAAGAAGGAATACAGACAGAAGAAGGGGACAGCCACAGTAGAAAAAGACTGCATGAGGAAGGAGGGAAAGAAGGAATACAGACAGAAGAAGCAGGGACAGAACAAGGAGGGACAGGAGGCTACACAGATGGAAAGGAAGTTGACATGATAATGACATACAAAGCCAAATCAACCTGACCCTTTTCAGTGCAAACCATTGGCCCATAGGCTATTACGAAAGTAACTACTTGAGCGCTAGTTAAAGCCCAAATTACACAAAAATAACTTATTGAGTTGAAATAATTTGCTGACAGCTTGGTCCCCCCCCAGTTCAAAAATCCCATCTGCGCCCCTGCACAAAGGGTACTGTCGGCAGTGGAAACGCGACCTCGGAACTGAGCTGGGCTATTGCCGCGTTTCCACTGCAGGGTGCGGAACGGATCGGATCGCAAAGGTGCGGTAGGGAGGGGGCGGTACGCGTTCATTAGAATTTCCAATTCCGTGGGGAGGGAAAAGTAAGTGGATCTACGCTTTTGGTCCATGTTTGATCATGTTATCAGAGATCCATTGATGATGGCTCTTCATAGTCAACAGGCACGCCCTCAACCCAGAGTGAACATACTCAGAGTTGATTAACCCAACGCTGATCACCTGTTCTGAAACCGAAAACCCAGAGTTGCTTTTCAACCCTGAACTCTGAGTCAACCAACTCAGAGCGCAGGATTAAACTCAGAGTAGTCTCGCAAAGCCAGACCAAACTACAGCAAGTAGAATGAAACTGAATAACTCAGAGTATGTTAAACCAGCTACCTGAAACAGGCCTCTGGAGTACAAAACAAATGTTTATAGGATTTTGATTATTTTATCCCCAACAACAAGCGCTCCAATGCGTTCTTGTATTGATTTCAATGAGGTTGGGCCAACAGTGAGAATCCCAATTCACATGTGAAAAAAAGAGGCTCAACACTTTTCTTACGGTGTATATTGTGTGCTTAATAACCTGCAATATATGATTTCATTTCGATTCAAATAACATGTTTCTTTTGGTATCCATTATTATCTATTTTATTTTCTGCTCTTCTCTTCAAACAAACCGATAAAAAAATAAAGAAATAAAGAAAAGACAAATATTATGTCTCCTTCATTTCGGACACTTTGCGCTTCCTCGGGATACTGAAGATAGGTGGTAGAGTTCCTCTTGCCATCTCTGCCCTCCTCCGTAAAATGAGCAAACCGTCTGCAATGACTGCACACACACACACACACACACACACACACACACACAAATAGTTTTTGCAGGTCATTGTTAAGGTTGTGTTAATATTGGAATTCACAGCACATTTGCTTCAGAAGAACTATACCCTTCAGTATGGAGATTCTCCAACAAAGAGGAGCACTACCACGTCCTGAGATGTGTTATGTCATGCTGTGGAAGATAACAGGATATCACGTGACAGCACTTGGACTAATAAAACAAGCTTGTTTTATTAGTTTAATTTAAACAAAAAAATAAGGAGTGAACAGCGACACCTACCGTTGAGGAAATAAACAGAAAGTTCAGATTAACAACTTCCGGCTGAAGAGTCGAGATGTCGGGGGACCCTTTCAAACAAAAACTCTTACAGGTGTCTAACCAGCTCACCGAGACTCAGCTGAAGGATTTGACTTTCCTCTGCGGGTTCATCGGGAAGGCCCGTCTGGAGAAGATTACCCAAGGATACGAACTATTTGAGGTCCTTATCGAACGGAAGAAAATCCAACACGACGACGCGGTGTTCCTGAGTGATCTCCTGACTCAAGTCGGTCGAAGCGACCTGTCGGACCTGTTCACTACTGGGAACCTTGGTCCTACTGGGGGTCCGAATGACCCTAGGGACGCAGAAGGAGGTATGCTACACCCTCTCTGTGTGTGTGTGTGTGTGTGTGTGTGTGTGTGTGTGTGTGTGTGTGTGTGTGTGTGTGTGTGTGTGTGTGTGTGTGTGTGTGTGTGTGTGTGTGTGTGTGTGTGTGTGTGTGTGTGTGTGTGTGTGTGTGTGTGTGTGTGTGGTCCTACTCCTACAGAATCAAAGCCTCCTGTAGGTTTTGTAAAGAGCTCAACTTTTACTTCACTTTTGTTTTCAACAGATTCATGTCTTGGTTAATTATCTTAAGTGATTCTAGTTTATATGGGGTTATTATCCTATTTAATACATTTTGATTGTCGAATTGTAAATGTCGTTCATCTAGCTCCTCACGAACACGGTGAGCTCCTCCATGTTTCAGTCCTGGTGCTTCAAACAGTTGTTGTTTGTACATTCATCGCAACGCTTTATCTCACCTTCCTGCAGTGAACATTAATTTGGCCGCGGAGGTGATCGCTGACCATCTAGGGAGAAACTGGCGCAAACTGGCCCGCAAGCTGGGCCTATCGGAGGTGAAGATCAAGAACATTGAGCGGAGGGGCCAGCAGATGGACCTGGAGGAGGTGGCGATGGAGGTGGTCCGGGAGTGGAGGAGCACCCGGCGGGGGGAGGCCAAGGCGGAGCACCTCCTGGTCGCCCTCAGAGCATGTGAGATGAACCTCACCGCAGAGAAGGTGGAGGAGAGGCTACGGGAGGCTAGTGAGCAGTGATGGAGCAACGTCCAAAAGATCGTTTATGCAGTGAAAGCAAACTGTGTATTATTTTTGGAGATGTGATGGTGGAGCGACTGACTGGTTTGGAGGAGGGCAGACGGTAAATGATGCAATAAACGTCTGCTTTAAAGGTTTCCTCATGATGGATCTCTATCTATTCGAACATCTCCTTTATCACTTAGGTTTAAATGTATAAAATAGGATAATAATTCCATATATACTAGAATCACTTAAGACAATTAACTACGACATGAATCTGTTGAAAACAAATTCATGTATGTTCTTTACAAAACATACAGGAGGCTTTTATTCTTTAGGACCACACACACAGACAGACAGACATAAATACATACATAAATACACACACACACACACACACACACACACTCATAATATTCCTTATGGTTGGAATGTTATGAATTGCTTGAACCACGGTCATATTTTTTAGTGAATGTCTGAAATCAGCATAGACACAAAAACAAGTTGTCCAAATCCTGGCAAGGCTTTTTGTATTATGAGTAAAATCAGTTGAAAGTACTAGTCGTTATAATAGCAATAAACATTTTAGTTTTGTTTTGTTGCATTAGCCTACATTTAATATCTGTAATATTTGTAATATTCCCTCAATCACAAAACGACACGATCCGTTTGCCCCTGATCATGCCCTGCTAGTGAACCCAGCAGGGGGCATGTGACCTCTACTGTGAAATAAATGAACACGTCTGAGAAAAAGAATCTTTATTGTTCCTACAACTTGATCTCAACGTTGAGTGGATCTGCTCTCAGCTGCAGTTCATGTCCACAGCCTCGTTCCTGTGGAGACATGAAGAGAAACCTCTGAATGGACGCGTGATGGCAGTGTTTTTTCAACTTTGTTAAAAAAGCATCTTTGAAGCTCGATGTTGAGTGTTCCTTTGCTCATGCGTACATTTACATTTTACATTTATGGCCAAACACACATTCACACACCGACGGTGGTGTCAGCCATGGAAGGAGACAGCCAGCTCGTCAGGAGCAGTCAGGGTGATGCGTCTCGCTCAGGGACCCCTCGACACTACGTGCGTGGGGATCGAACTAGCAACCTTCTGGTGGTAACAAGTCAAACTGCTCTACCTTCCTGAGTTACTCCCTGTTGGGTTCCTGCACTACTCTGATACTTGAGTGACAGGGGGACTCACAGCACTTGTAGAGGTTGTTGATCCTGATGATGTCGTTCTTGCTCATCTCCTGGGACCCGCCGAAGGCCACGTTGGGGTTGGGGATGGGGATCATGGTGGGCTTGTTGTTTTTGGAGAAGGCGTACCTGCACGGCGGGAGAAGGAGGAGTCGAATGGTTTGTTTTGGTTGTTAATCACCGTCTGGTTAATAAACGGTACTTGATGCGAATCGCGCCGTGGCGCCGGAGGTAGGCTGACCTCTCGTACTGCATCACGGAGCTGTAGTCGTACGGCGTGCCCTGGTTCAGCGTGTTGAGTTTGTTAAAGTTGTATTTCTGATCTAAGGAGGAGAGCGCAGATTCAAAACTCAAGGAAACAGACGCAGTAAAACATCCCTACAGAACCGAGGAGGATGAGGAGACACTGGGAGGAGGAGGAGGAGGAGAGCGTGACGGGACACTAGGAGGAAGAGAAGGAGGAAGAGGAGGAGAGTGTGAAGGGCCCCTCGGAGGAGTAGGAGAGCGTGACACACTGGGTCCTCACCATCGATGATGTTCTCCCAGGCCACCTTGATGTACTTGTCGCGGTCGGAGCGCGTCTGCTCGTGGTTAAAGCCCAGGGCATGCAGCAGCTCGTGCTGGACCGTCCCGTGGTAGAGGCAGCCCTGCCGGGCCAGGGACACCACCTGCTTACCCCCCTGACGACCCACCCAGGAGTAGCAGCTAAAGGGAACACACAGGGGGCAAGGGGTTAGAGGTCACAGGGTCAGAGGTCACAAGGTGGGTTTCCGCTGGACTTTCCATTTTCAATCCTGCTAACAGATGTTTTTAAAGGTCCCATGACATGCTATTTTATGTATTCTTTAATATAGGTATTAGTGGGCAACTAACACAGTATTCAAAGACGTTCCCGAAATTCAGCCGTGGTGCAGAGTTACAGCCACTCCGAGCCAGTCGCACATTGAGCTTCCCCCAAATGCGCTGTTTTGGTGTCTGTAGCTATAATGCAAATGCGGAGGAGCGAGGCGGGTCAAGGAGGAGGGTGGGGGTGTGGCCCTGAGCAGCTTGCAGCCACGGTACCATGCGCTCTGTTTACAGCCGATGTATCGCAATGGCGAGGTGCACACAGCCTTTAGCCGTGTTCTGTAAATATTCTAGAACACACGAGAGTCCTGGAGCTCTATATCTAAATATTATCATATAGCCTACATAGATATCGACATCATATAATTTATATTATCACGGCCAAAAGCTGTGTGAGCCGATATTATGAATCTCAAACGACCGCGTTGGGTTCTCCGACGTTCCTGGTTCTTCAACGTCCACATCAATGTGAAGTAGACTGAACCGCGACAAGGAGGAGAAAGGGATCGTTGCCGGGCAGCGCTTAGGCACCTCCGCCTCCGGCGGTGGTCCCTCAGCGGGGCTCAAGCGGGAGACATTCGCCGCCAACAATCCCTTTCTCCTCCATGTCGTGGTTCATGTTCTTGAACCACACACTCGACCGCTCGCACGGTCGAGTCTCATTGGCGGGCCAACGTCTCTGGGCGGGCCAGGCAGAGTAAGGGGAGGAGCTTAGATGCTTGATGACGTCCTAAACACAGACATTCCAAATCAGCGCACTTGAGCCTCTGTTTTTTCAAAGGCGAGAAGAACAGCTAGTGCTCGTTTTACACCAAACAAACACAAGTTTTAGCCACTGGGGGACCATAGGCAGGCTAGGGGAACTCATATTTATGTTAGAAAACCTCATAAAGTGAGATTTTCATGTCATGGGACCTTTAAGTGTCTGCTCTCAAATAGTGAACTAGCTGCTAGGATCTCCTCTGCAGGCGTCCATCACTAAGATGACATCATGTTTATGTGTGGCTCCTCTAACAGAGGAATTGTTCCAATCGGTTGAAGGTGGTTTACTGAGCGAAGTGTTTGTGTTCGACTGGTCTCTCACCCGCTCTCAGACTCGATGTTGAGCCACTCCACGTCGTTCTGGATGGTGGGCCGGAAGCGTATGCAGGACACGGCGGAGAAGGACTCCAGGCCCCGGATTATGATAGCCTTCTCCCGGGGCGCTGGCGCACACACAGGGGGAGAAGAACCTCATCAGTCCAGGAGGGACGTTATGAGAGATCCTGTACTGCAGAACGTCTTGGACCAGTTTCTGCAAAAAGTCTTGAACCGAGTTCTGAGGCAGATAAAGGCTTGAATGGGCTCAGCCCATTTTTTATCCTATTTAAGATTTCTACATTGATATTTGGTATTTCTACATTGATATTTGGGCATCTGGCGAGGATGCCCACTGGGCGCCTCCCTTGGGAGGTGTTTCAGGCACGTCCAGTGGGGAGGAGACCTCGGGGAAGACCCAGGACTAGGTGGAGAGATTATATCTCAACACTGGCCTGGGAACGCCTCGGGATCCCCCCGTCAGAGCTGGTCAATGTGGCCCGGGAAAGGGAAGTCTGGGGCCCCCTGCTTGAGCGGCTCCCCCCGCGACCCGACCCCGGATAAGCGGATGACGATGAATACTCTTACTTTCCCTCTGACAATTCTGTATGATAAACAAACACAATCTTTCTTTGCTATTGTAACGACCAGGAATGAAGTCAGACAACAAGTTTACTGTGCATCAGAGAGCAGCATGGCTCCTGAAATAACATCCAAGGAGAGATGAAGGAAAAGGATCCCAGAAGGATCTGAGATGATCTGAAAGGATCCCAGTGGATCCCAGAAGCGGCAGCCACTCACAGTACTGGTTGGCGATGTAGTAGGGGATGTAGACAAGGCCGTCCGTCCACTTCTTCCACAGGCAGCCCTGCGCGGTGCAGGGGTCGGCGTTCCTCCCGGACACAGTCTTGATGGCGATGTCTCCCTCCACCACCACAGGCCCATTAGGGCGGAGAGCTGTGGGGGTCCGCAGACGACGAGGGTTAGGGACCTCTCAGGATACTGGGGGGCTGCAACGCCACTCATGGAGCAGTGGGATTTTGGTTGCATGTTGAAGTCATGGCCGATAATGTATTATGTCAATGTTAGAAAGATTAGTTTAAGAAGGACAGATTCTGCACACCCCCTGGGGGGCTGGGCTCACCCCCACCCCAGACCAGGGTTGGGGGTGTTGGGAACCCGGTTTATTGTCAAAGTTTGCAACGATCCATGACCTGGTGCGGTGCCCCATGCTGCCATGCAGGAGGTCTCTCCCTGAGTGTGTGTGGTGATGGCCGGTTTAACCTGTTGCGTATTGATTTCTCATTGGTCAACAAGTGTGCAGCCCCAACATCCAATCAGTCTGACTCGGGCAGGCGAGGCTGCCTCAACCAACCAGCCGGGCTCAGTGAGGGCTTCTCTTTCATCTTACTGCGGCCTCGGTTGGCTCTCTCCAGAAGCTCTCCCACGGACATCCCAAGGGAAGGGACTTTCTCGCGGCGGACCCCCTCTGCGCAAAACAAACACAGCACATGGGGTCTCAACCCGGGGACGTGAACCACATCAGCATCTCAATGTCGTCTTAAGACTCAATTCACTACATATGTCAAATGTGTGGGTTTATTGTTTGGTCATTTTCCTCAACGTATTACAAGAATAAGGCTTATTTATTTACTTATTTATTTATATGGCTGATGTATTTACTGATTTATTTATATGGCCTATGTATTTACGACAGAATCTGAGGACCTTAACTCCTACTAAAGTGGGCCTCATAACCACAAATAACGTCATAATGTCATCGAATACTTTGATTCTACTCTCTTGCTAGATGAAATCACTGGAACACACTGAGTTCTGTTTGAGGGAGCTGGTAAACCAAGGTTCTTCCTTACCTTCCTGGACGTATCCACGAGAGATATGAAAAGAAAGAGCATGAAAACATTCATTAAATGAACAACATAGCAGTTACTCCTCTACTCTTCTTGGCCCAACCAGGCTCATTCAATCTGGTCCCCTAATAATCCTCCTGTATAATTGGCTGACTCATTAAGTCCCTCACTCTCCACCTCTAGCTGGTGTGTGGTGAGCGTTCTGGCGCAGATTGGCTGCCTTGCATCACCCAAGTGGGTGGTACACACTGGTGGTGGTTGGTTAGTGAGGTCCCCCCTTCACTGTAAAGCGTCTTTGAGTGTCTAGAAAAGCGCTATATAAATCCATCCATCAATCCATTACTCTTTATTTGTGTCTGTGTTGTCTCTGTAGTGTTTGTTTCAGCGTAAACACGCCAACCTTCCTTCAATACACATGAAGACTGGGTGCCCTACCTCAGTCTGCCCCTGGGCCAGAGCAGCTGATGCCAGCAGCAGAGCAAACACAGCCAAAAACATCTTCACCATCATAGCAACAGGTTTCTGGTGGAGAGAGAGATAGGGAGAGAGAGGGAGAGAGGGAGAAAGAGAGAGAGAGAGAGAGAGAGAGAGAGAGAGAGAGAGAGAGAGAGAGAGAGAGAGAGAGAGAGAGAGAGAGAGAGAGAGAGAGAGAGAGAGAGAGAGAGAGAGAGAGAGAGAGAGAGAGAGAGAGAGAGAGAGAGAGAGAGTTGGCAGACTCATGCTGGTACTGAAGTCATGCTGTGCAGCAGTGCAAAGCAATATCATTTGCCCTCTCTCAGTAAAAACAAAACGCATTTCTGTTACGGCCTTAAGATACCGGTATGGATAAGTGTTCTCCGACTGTAGAGCAGAGCAGGGAGTAGGCCTTACCTTGAGTTCAGAAACACGGTTTGTGAGTTCTGAGCCACTGGACTGTGTTTTATATGGTCACATGTGTGATGTGGACATCTGGGAGAGCCTCCAAAAATAGACTTTTAGATTGTTTCTGAGAATCCTTGCAGCCCGTGTGAAACACCACACATGTGTGTCTGGGTCGGGGCCCATGTGTGTGTACACACTGGGTGGGCACCCTGGTCATGTGTGTCATGCCCTTGATTTTGGGTTTAATGCGCTGAGATACTATTCTTACGTTTCCCAACTACAGGAGGGCTCTCATTTCCATCAAGGTCAGAAAAAGGCACCACATTAAAACAATAAACATAATACGCCATCCTCTTCATGTTATATTAGGAGTATTTAACACGTTTGAATACCTTTAGATGTATTGTCTGGCAGCAGTGTCTAACCAGCAGCAAACATTGGAGGGGGTGGGGCAGCCTACTGCTCTTTACTCAGAGCTAAAGACCAAAATTATCTATATTTTAAAAAATAAGCCACGAAATGAGCCATTAAGCCACGCAGAAACAGAGACAGAATGTTGGTTTAATGTTGTTTATCATGATCAGGGCAGTCTACTGGGAGCTCCTGGGGGCCGTGGGGGGACCCTCCTGGGGGCTGGTGAGAGGCCCGTCCTGGAGGCCGCTGAGGAGACCCTCCTGGTGTTCGGTGAGGAGCCCTTTCAACCCCCGTCCATTCGTCCAGCCAGTCCTCTGTACGAAGCAGAGAGTCAGTGGTCAGATTCAGCATGGGAGATAACCTGAGTGTGTGTGTGTGTGTGTGTGTGTGTGTGTGTGTGTGTGTGTGTGTGTGTGTGTGTGTGTGTGTGTGTGTGTGTGTGTGTGTGTGTGCATGCCCGTCTGTGTGTTAGTGTGTGTGTGCGTGTGTGTTTGAGTGTGAGTGAGCGTTCGGGGGTTTCAGTGTTTGTGTGCGTGCGTTTGTGTGAGTGTGCATGTGTGTTTGTGTGCACGCATGTGCGTTTGTGTGAGTGTTTGTGTGTGTTTGCTTGGTGAGGCCTGCACTCACAGCACTTGTAGAGGGTGTTGAGGCGGGTGATGTCGTTGCGGCTCATCTGCGTGGCCTTCCCGAAGGAGACGTTGGCGTCAGGGATTGGCACCATGGTCGGCTGGTTGTTCTTAGAGAAGGCGTACCTGGAGAGTCACACCAGTTAGACTCACTGTACTGGAGGGTCACACCAGTTAGACTCACTGTACTGGAGGGTCACACCAGTTAGACTCACTGTACTGGAGGGTCACACCAGTTAGACTCACTGTACTGGAGGCACACCAGTTAGACTCACAGACTGGGACCAGCCATCCTGCTGAGGGATGATTGTGTGTGTGTGTGTGTGTGTGTGTGTGTGTGTGTGTGTGTGTGTGTGTGTGTGTGTGTGTGTGTGTGAGAGTGGTGGTGGGGGGGTCTGTTTGCTTGTCTGTGTGTTTGTGTGTGTGTGTGTGTGTGTGTGTGTGTGTGTGTGTGTGTGTGTGTGTGTGTGTGTGTGTAGGGGGAGGGCGTGTGTGTGTGTGTGTGTGTGTGTTTGTGAGTGTTTGGTTTTCTGTCTGCATGTGTGCCTGAGTGTGTGCGTGCGTGCGTGTGTGTGTGTACGTGCGTGTGCGTGTATGTGTGTAGGGGGAGGGCGTGTGTGTGTGTGTGTGTGTGTGTTTGTGAGTGTTTGGTTTTCTGTCTGCATGTGTGCCTGAGTGTGTGCGTGCGTGCGTGTGTGTGTGTACGTGCGTGTGCGTGTATGCGTGTGGGTCCTCTCACCTGTGGTACTGCATCACTGAGTTGTAGTCGTAGGACGTGCCCTGGTTCAAGGTGTTCTTCTTCCTGAAGTTGTGCTCCATCCCTTCAACCGATAGAAATCATGACATTAAAGAAACACAATCACACAACCCCAAGGCTAACTGAGGCTAGCCGAGGCTAACTGAGGCTAACTGAAGGCTAGCTGAAGGCTAACTGAGGCTAACTGAAGGCTAAATGAGGGCTCACTGAGGTCAACTGTAGGCCAACTGAGGCTAACTGCATGCAGATGAGGCTACCTGAGGCTAACTGGAGGCTAACTGAAGGCTAAATTAAGGCTAACTAAGGTTAACTGAGGCTAACTGAAGGCTAACTGAAGGCTAACTGAGGTTAACTGAAGGCCAACTAAGGCTCACTAAAGGCTAGCTTAAGGCTAACTGACGGCTAAATGAGGCCACCTGAAGGCTTACTGAAGTTTAGGGCTAGTTAGTAGCTCAAGGCTAACTGAGATTTGCTGAAGGTTAACTGAAGGCTAGCTGAAGCCAACCCACCTGACTGGACGTTCTGCAGCACCACCCTGATGTACTGGTCACGGTCGGAGCGCGTCTGCTCGTGGTTGAAGCCCAGGGCGTGCAGCAGCTCGTGCTGGACCGTCCCGTGGTAGAGGCAGCCCTGCCGGGCCAGGGACACCACCTGGCCCCCCCCACGACGACCGATGGAGGAGAAACACCTGGAGCCACAACACGGACGACAGTGAGTCGGTGGAACCTTCTCTCTCACACACACACACACACACACACACACACACACACACACACACACACACACACACACACACACACACACACACACACACACAAACACACACACACACACACACACACACACACACACACACACACACACACACACACACACACACACACACACACACACAGAGAAACACACACACACAAACACCCACAAACACACATAAACACACACACACACACACACACACACACACACACACACACACACACACACCCTCCCCCCGCGCTCACAATGTTTTGATGCATAATAATTGTAGGTATATGAATAGGAAGATGTTGTTTTACTTCTGAACAACATTATTTCATCAATTTTTGCGTCAATGCCAAAGAAAACTGCTTTTATTTTGTGTTTTAATGGAAACCGATCAATGACCCACACGGGTCCGGGGCTCCTACCCGCCCTTGGACTCGATGCTGATCCAGTCCCGGTCTGAGCTGCGGCTGGGTCTGAACCTGATACAGGAGAACGAGGAGAAGGACTCCAGGCCGCGCGTGATGATGGCCTTCTCACGAGAAGCTGGAGGGAGAACCAATGACATCTTACATTACACCGTACAGAGCTGCTCCATTCTCCTCTCACAGTCCTCCCAGAAAGACTTGTCATTTTCAGAGGACTCGGGAGAGTTGTAGTTCGGTAAAGTCAACGTTATCCTTTAGGCTTGGCTAGCCGAACGTCTCACGTGAGAGACGTTGCAGCAGTTTGAAACACAACGTCTCCAGTAATGACGAATGATATCATAACTAAACACTTAACAATGCCCCTAAAGACATTCCTACCAACACAACAACACAAGCACGCCCCTATTCTTCCAAATGGAGGCGGTCTTTGGAAGCTATGAGGCTCGAAGGCTGGATTTGGAAACACTTGTGGTTGGAATCCAGTGACCGGGTCTGGGGCTCACAGTAGACCTGGTCTGCGATTCACAGTACTAGGTGCTGATGTAGTACTGGTCTGAGACTCATAGTAGACCGGGTTTGGACTCACAGTACTGGGTGCTGATGTAGTACTGGTCTGAGACTCTCAGTAGACTGGGTCTGGGACTCACAGTACTGGTTGCTGATGTAGTACTGGTCTGAGACTCTCAGTAGACTGGGTCTGGGACTCACAGTACTGGGTGCTGATGTGGTACTGGTCTAGGACTCACAGCAATGGTTGCTGATGTAGTACCCGTCTGAGACTCACAGTAGAGCAGGTCTTGGACTCACAGTACTGGTTGTTGATGTAGTATGGGATGTAGACCATGCCGTCCGTCCACGGGCGCCACATGCAGCCGCTGGACGTGCACGGGTCGGCGTTCCTCTCGGCCTCCTCGTCGACGACGATGTCTCCCTCCGTCAGGACAGGACCCCCAGCGGAGCGGACTGCAAGAAGGGGATAGGGCCGTAAGGGAGAGGACTGCAACACGGAACGGAGCAGACTACAAGACGGAGCGGACTACAACATGGAGCGGACTACAACACGGAGTGGACTACAACAGGGAGCGGACTACAACAGGGAGCGGACTACAACAGGGAGCGGACTACAACACGGAGTGGACTACAACAGGGAGCGGACTACAACACGGAGTGGACTACAACAGGGAGCGGACTACAACATGGAGCGGACTACAACATGGAGCGGACTACAACACGGAGTGGACTACAACAGGGAGCGGACTACAACAGGGAGCGGACTACAACAGGGAACGGAGCGGACTGCAACACGGAGCGGACTAAAACAGGGATCGGACTACAACACGGAGCGGACTACAACACGGAGCGGACTACAACACGGAGCGGAGCGGACTACAACAGGGAGGGGACCACAACCCGTGATTGACGTGCTGTGTCGTACCCAGGTTGCTGTTGGCTCTCTCCAGAAGCTCAGAGACGGGAAGATCTCCCAGCCGGCTGTCCTCCCCTGCTGTATGGAGGAAAAGAACCACAGACTATTGAGTTCCTCGCTGCCTGTTCCGGTCTGAACTCTGGGCGAGTTAGACAGAGTATATAGTTCTATAGATCTAGAGTATATAGAAGACACCCACCTGCCTGCAGGGTCAGTCGGCAATAGAATCAAAGAGAATAACAAGAACACAGGTCATACGGATGGAATGAAATACAAGTGCAAAAGGTGTAGGCAATATAGACTTCATTCACACTTAACATTACCAAAAGATCCCTGGAAATCTTTTTTTTCATCATAGAATGTAGTTTGGATTATCATGGATCAACTCCACCCTTACCTCCTCATCAGCCCAGCAGCACGGTGAAAGCAACAGCAACGTCACAACACTGAACTTAAGCATATTGTCTCTCTGGGAGTCCTGCCAAAGAGTGTGGGGGGGGGGGGGGGGGGGGGGGAGAGAGAGAGAGAGAAAAGAGTTCAAACAAGGCTATATTTAATACCTCCGCTCCACCTGAACAGTGAGGAGTGTGGGGCACGAGTACAAAAGGTACTTGCTCATCAACGACACTAACGTAATTCACTAAATAGTGAATATCAAGGTACATGGTGAACAGAACACATAGATGGCAACGCTTGAAGCGAACAAATGTGAATCCTCTTACCTTAGTAGAGAACAGGGCAGGACACAGATGTGAAGGTGCTCAGATGCGAGGGGAAGGAGTTTATATACTGGAGGTGTTAATGCATCACTACAGGAACCAGGGCTGTGTACAGGACATCTGCATCCCTGAGTCAGCTGGATTGGCTGTGCTTATCTTATATTACTACATGAACATATAGTAAAGGTTCTCTGTGCCTATGTGGGAAGCTTGCCGTATGTTGGAAGGTTTGGCATTGAAGTGACTGGTCATCACTTCCATGGGAGTAATGGAGACCTTGAACAGTTGTAATTAGAACCAGTGGGGAGCTTGTCATCTATTACTCCTGCTACATCTGGATAATCTAGTGCTTATTTTTTAGCTACCATGTTGGACCTCATGTCTAACCCTACACACGGCTCTCAATGTACTCTGACTAGGCCAGCATGGGAATAATGTAACAGCAGAATATATCAATACAAGGTGGTTACATCACACCTGAGACACAGCAACCAGAAACCAGAAGACCCCTGGTCAACAGGTAATAGGTCTGACTCTGACTGAAGTAGTGACTGACTGACTTCACCGGCAGCCCCCCATCACTATAGAAACCATTTAGGGGTCCGAGCATCGAAGCCGCTTGGTCCCCTATTGTTGCTGTAACGTGTTTTTTTCCCCTCAAATTCTGTAAAACTCATACGGCAGCCTATACTGTAAGTCTAAACTCTTGAACATTTCAGGTATGGTTACCAATAACCCCCACTACCCATAAACCCAAATTGTGGTACTGCACCCTAAGGTGGCGCTATTGTAAGAAATCATGAATTAAGCTTATTTCTCCTCACCAGATTGACCTGGACTCAAAATTCTTTCAGAATATTAATCTCTAGAATAAGATGCATTTATAAAACCCTATACCCTAAACATTTTTACTTTTCCCACAATTTCATATTAAATGTAATCATGATAAAAATATTCAGTCTACAAAAATAATCAAAAATTCACCAAAATCGCCACAAAAAATCTTTAGACCAAGCCTCTTAAAAATCATCGAACAGAATTAGTTTCATTTAGTTCCATTTGAGAAATATTTGCCAATAAAGAGCAGTTAGCGCATTTTTCTTATATGATCATTTTGTTATTGTATTAAAAAACATACAACTATTACAGTTTTTTACGATACAATAAACACTAAAATCTAAAGTTTTGCCCAATTATCAAAACCTTACACTCAAGGAGCAAAACTCGGCCCCAGATTTGCACCACTGTAAGCACAATGAGTCCGTTCACACTTTGTGCAAAACAATACACACAGTGATTTGAAACACTAACACACACGTCAATGCATTAGACACAGAAGTATATCAAGATGTCACTTCCTTGCAATTCTAAAGCACTGACTATCAAATTACCACACCCATGAGCCAGTTGATTGAACACTGCCATCAGGTGTGCAAACACAAGATTGCTTAATTGTAGACACACTAATCAGGTTTAAGCACAATAAAAATGCAGCAGGTGAGTTCACCAAACTTAACCAAAATGGAAGGAAGAGGAAGAGGAAGAGTGAGGATGAGAGGGGGAATTGGAGAAGGAGGAGAAGGAGGCAGAGGCCGTGCCAGAGGTAGAGGCCGAGGTAGAGGTAGAGGAAGAGGAAGAGGAAGAGGAAGACTTCAAGCAGGAGGAGGTGAAGCTCAAAGGAGAAGAGGTCCAACTTTAAGCAATGAAATTCGCGCAACTCTTGTGGACCCATCTGTCATAAGGGCATTCAGACTGGAAAACAGGTACAAAAATTACCTGTTTACAGCTTCTTACTGTATGCACCCCATATCAGCACTTTTGATACCCCTTCCTGTGACATTTTACAGTAGGTTACATGTGTTTTGTTCTACATAAGATTGAGGGTCGAGTACAACGAGGAGGAAGGGCTCCCATTTTCACACCACTGCAGGAGAGGGAGATTGTGAATATGGTTTTGGCAAATAATGCCATCAGGCTTCGTGAAATCCAGGCCAAAAGGATTGAAGACCAAATCATTTTTCAGAACGTGAATCAGGTCTCTCTGTCCACCATAGCTCGTATCCTGAAGGCACATCAGGTACAAATGAAACAGATGTACCGAGTGCCTTTTGAGAGGAACTCGGAGAGGGTCAAACAGCTGCGGCATGAGTATGTGGAGGTATGTATTGTTCACTTTAGCACTCTGATGTTGCATACTGCACACATAACCTTTTTTTACATGTAAATGTGCTGTACACTAAATCTATGCTGAACTACACAATCTTGTCTCACTGTATTTTAGAGAGCCTTACAAATGGATGCTGAGGCCATTCAGCATGAGTACATCTACATAGACGAGGCGGGGTTTAACCTCTCAAAGGTCAGAAGGAGGGGAAGAAATGTAATTGGCCAGAGGGCAATTATTAGTGTCCTGGGGCAACGTGGGGGTAACATCACCCTTTGCGCGGCAATCACCCAGAATGGGGTCCTCCACCGCCATGCCAACATGGGTCCGTATAAAACCCCTCACATCCTTGCATTTTTAGACAGATTATACAACCTCACAATCAATAACATACAGATCCAATACATTGTCACCTGGGACAATGTTTCATTCCACCGCTCTGCTCTGGTTCAGAACTGGTTTACACAGCACCCAAATTTCACAGTCCTTTTCCTGCCACCATATTCACCATTTCTTAACCCAATTGAAGAATTTTTCTCGGCATGGCGGTGGAAGGTTTACGATCTGCACCCCCTGGCTCGGGTAGCCCTCGTTCAGGCCATGGAGGAGGCCTGTGACCAGGTTGAGGCCACAGCCATACAGGGGTGGATAAGGCATGCACGGCGATTCTTTCCCCGCTGTCTGGCGAATGAGGATATCGCCTGTGATGTTGATGAGATTCTCTGGCCATATCCAGCTAGGATAAGAGACCAACAATGGCAATTTATGTGCTGTGTTTTCTTTTTTTTGGGTGGGGGGGGGGGTTCTTTTTTTGTTCATGTTATGTTCATGAAAACTGGGAAATGTTTTTTTTGTTGGCTTGTTGCCTTGAGCATATGGAAAAAAATAAATAACATTGTCAACAGCATTAGTCTTGTGTCCTGTGTGGTTTCTACAGTAATGCAAGTGTGTTTAGTGTTCACTGTGTGTATTGTTTTGCAAAAAGTGTGTGCAGACATTGTGTTTACAGTTGTGCAAATCCGAGCAATGTTTTGCAAATTCACTGTGTGCTTCACCCATACTACTCTATGCACTTAGAAGCAGAATTAGCCGAAAGTGTTTAAGGTTTTCAACAGCAGAGTATAACTGGTGCAAACAGAATTAAGTCATATGCAACGTGTGTGTTTCATATGGTAAAATAATATGGTTTTGATAAGTTAGTGTATAGTTTTTACAAGAGTGGTTCATTTTGCAAAGGAGCTAAGGTGTTTTGCTAATTGGGTTTGTGATTGTGCTATTCGTGTGTTGGATTTTGCTAAACAAAACAAAACAATCAAAATTGTGTTTATTGTATTGTAAAAAACTGTATTAGGTGGACACCAATCCCCCCCACTACCCATGAACCCAAATTGTGGTACTGCACCCAAAGGTGGCGCTATTTAAAAAAAAAAATATGAACTAGCCTTATTTCTCCTTACCAGATTGACCTGGACTCAAAGTTCATTAATCAGGTTAATCTCTAAAATCGGATGCATCTTTTACACCCCGGTCTTCTGCTCTATCAATGTTTACTTTTCCCACAATTTTATAGAAGAGCCAAACGTCCACAGTCTCAAACCATTTTGCCTATATGACCATTTTGTTATTGTATAACTACCATACGGCTATCATTAGGTGGATACCATTAACAGTGCAAATTTTCAGATCTGTGCTCTTTTAAGAAAGCCCTTAATTCTCTTGTGAAATGTGTGCTTGGAGTTTCCTTAATGTTGTGTGCTTATCAAAAGACATTTTCACCATCTGTATAAGCGAGGCTTCATGCAGTTCAGGAATGTCAGTGGCTCAACGGGATAATGCCTTGTACTGTTGATCCTTAGGTTGAGAGTTTGAATCCTGATTAGAGCATTATGAACAAGCTGAATATGACAATCTGTCTGCACTAATTTAAGAAACATAGCATTGAACAGCACCTGAAATTCATCAGGCAATCAACATTCTGACTCATTCCAAAAATCTGACTGCCAAGACACAGAAGGGCATTAGGGGAACTTCTTCGTTAACCTTCTACCGTGCTTCTAAGAAAGCCCCTTATTCACTTAAATATTTGTCCTATTTATATATCTTCCATTAATGTGTTCTTGACTTTTAATTTTGCTCGGACCCCGTTAGTCACCGCTTGCGGTTATATTCAATACTTGTATTCACATAATAATTTAAAAGGCTTGTATGTCGGACGGCCCAATCGCGCCCCCCCCCCCCCACTGGAGGAAGGGACCCCCACTCTACGGTCCAACAAGTTGTCTGTCCTGACATCTGGGGGCTCGGGGCAGGGGGGGGTCATAAACATATGGCCTGCTAAGCCCTATGAGACTGCAAATGTTATTAATATACTAACATACATAATATACTGTTGGTTATACAAATAAAATCGAATTGTATTGAATTTAATTCTCAGAAGCGAGCGTACGCCTGGTCACATGACCTAAGATCCTGTGTGTTTATACAGGAATGCCAATCAGGGTCCTCCTGGGAGCATTAGTCTGAAACGGGACGTGCCGCGCCCACGTGGTCGTTCCCAGGACGCAGTGCTGAGTCAGGTCTTCGGCCTGCCGGTCTGACCTGCTCTGAGCCAGTTTCCTGCCTGCTCTATTTGATCAGCTGGGTGGTTTCACCGCTGGGTCGGTGCTCAGCATGATATACATGAAGGTCACGCTGGATTATTGGGGTGACCGTTGATTGAGGGATTATGGAACACTGCAATTTCAGTCAGCTGATCGAATGCAAAATAGATTCTCAAGTCATTTTAACATGAGATATCCTTAGATCTTCAATAACACAAGTCATTTTGTTTGATATATGTTTAATAATGGTGGATTACAATGTTGATTTTTGATGACAATGATAGTTCTTCTGCCATGTCTACCTGTTGAAAAGATAAGAAGAGCATTACATAAATAAAACACACACATATACACAGACACACACACACACACGCACGCATGTGCACCCACACACACACACACAAACACAAACACACATGCACACGCACTCAAGCACACACACACACACACACACACACACACACACACACACACACACACACACACACTTACCATATGGTGTGTTCAAATCTATTTGTAGATTGTGCTGCCTGAAGAGATAAAGAAGATAATGTATGTTGTTAAAGAGGGACAGATATAGACAAAACTATTATGTTTCAGATGATACATTTTTATATATTTATATACGTATATATATAATATTTAATATACATTAATGAAAAGGATAGATAGATAGAGAGAGAGAGAGAGAGAGAGAGAGAGAGAGAGAGAGAGAGAGAGAGAGAGAGAGAGAGAGAGAGAGAGAGAGAGAGAGAGAGAGAGAGAGAGAGAGAGAGAGAGAGAGAGAGAGAGAGAGAGATAGATAGATAGATAGATAGATAGATAGATAGATAGATAGATAGATAGATAGATAGATAGATAGATAGATAGATAGATAGATAGATAGATAGATAGATAGATAGATAGCAAGAGAGACGGAGAGAGAGACAAACAGGTAGATCTAGCGGCACTCACTGCAGCGGTAGAGGAGGTTGATCCTGCTGATGTCCTGGGTGCTCATCTGCGTGGCCCTCCCGATGACAGCGTTGTTGTCTGGGATGGGCAGGATGGTGGGCTGCCTGTTCCTGGAGAAAGCAAACCTGCCACACAAACTAACAGTGAGAAACTCCACTGATCTTATATCTGTTACTAATGCTGATGAACCGCCATGGTGTGGATTATAATTGATGCATTCCATTCCTCCTACATACACCACTAACATGGAGATCTGTCTCATCTTGAACAACATCATGTCGATTAAATGAATGGCTCACCTCCCATAGTGCATCACAGAGTTATAGTCGTAGGGGGTCCCCAGATTATTGGTCTGGATCTTCCGGAAGTTGGACTCTTGTCCTGGAGAAGGAGGATGAGCCAAGTTTAGTTTATTTATGCATGTAAATCCTTTCATTTAACTGATTTCACTGTTCAACAGGTGCATCGTTACACCTTGAACAGATCCAAATCCTACCTCGTGTAAACACTGTACTTTTTTATTAATTATTATTTCGATTGTATTATTGCTACTCAGAGCTGATCCATCAAACATTGAATAATAATATTTATAATATAAATAATTATAATACATAAAAAACTAATAGAACTGTAAACCAATAATGTGAAGTGTGCGTCCACTTCTCCCACCCGGCTCTACGTTCTCCAGAAGGATGCGGACGTTCCTGTCGCGGTCGGAGCGCTGCTGCTCGTGGTTGAAGCCCAGGGCGTGCAGCAGCTCGTGCTGGATGACGGACTGGAAGACACACCCCTGGCGGCTGAGTGACACCACCTGGGCCCGCCCCCGGCGCCCCACGAAGGAAAAGCACCTGTGAGGAAGGAAGAGGTTCTGTACTCCGTCCATTACGACCATAGAGGTCAGGACAGATGGACAGACAACCTGATGCCATCACTGGTGTCACAATCAACTCTTTGAATCCCATCATCCATGCATGAAGCTGTGTCCATACCCTGAGCGGGACTGGATGTTCACAAAGTCTCTCTGGCGGTCTAAGGGGATGAAGCGGATGCAGGTGGAATTGGCGAACGATGCAAGCGCTTGCATGATGGTGTTCCGTTCTCTCGCCGCTTGATGGGAAACATTTCACGATAAGTGACAGTTCAGATTATGCAGAAAGTCCAGTTTGTCATAAACCTAACCCAAAAAGATCACTTGTCGATCGCTGCAATTCAGTTTGGAATAAATCAATCAACCGTGCCTTGATTTGGAAAAGGAAACTTCAGCATAACTAAATAAAACGTTAAAATATGAAATCATGTAATACACTGACTATAACTTCCCATGATGCAGAGGGCCGGATCAGCAGGGAGACTCACAGTACTGATTACTGATGCGGAACGGGACGTAGACCTTCCCGTCGGTGGCCCGGGGCCACAGGCAGCCCCTCGCCGTGCACGGGTCCGCGTTATTCAGCTCAGGGTCCACCGCGATGTCCCCGAACATCACCAGGGGGTCGCTCCGGCCCTTCCCTGCCAGTAGAGAGGTGGAGGACAGAGAGGTCATTCTGTTGTATTGTGAAATATTAAAGCCCTAAAGTATAATGAAGAGACAACCTGTCAAAGTTCATCACAACACATGCTCCTGACAAAAACACATTCAAGGACAGGTATCCTGAGTCTTTAAATGTGTTTTCACATAAGTCAAGTAAATCCTAAAACTGCTACTCATGAAGTGCTTCCTTATCATACCAACGTTAATGTTGGCCCTCTCGAGCAGCGAGGAGACAGAGAAGTCTTCATCCTTCACCAAGTCGCCTGAGAAAGAAGAAATGTTTTACATGCAACAACCTTCACGGAACTACAGTAATGTTCCGCATTTCAATTCAAACAAACACCAAACATACCTGCATTGTCAGCACTGCTTTCATTTGAAGTCTGCAAGAAGTCCCAAAGTCAGCAGAGTAAACACAGAGTAGAGTCCTAGTATCCTTATAGTACATAAGACTTAATCATTGCAGTTCACGCCATTGAAGCTCACCTTTATGACAAAGCTCTGGATGGAGCAGAAGGTCCCAAAGAGCAGAGCGATCAGGAGACGGAGGTGCATGGTGCTGCTGGAGTGAGCTGAGATGGTCTCTGAACGCTCCACCAGGGATGGAGAGATTTATAGGATCGCCCACGCATTGATCTCCTAATAAGGCACAATGCCTGAGTAACACATGACGGTAAGGTTGTGGTTTTTGTATCGTGACAACAAAGCCAAATGGAGAAATGAAAGGACACCCTCACTCTGGCTTCATGAAGAAAGAGGTGATGCATTATGAATCAAGTCAGTCTGGTAGACATGTGAGGCGTTTCTGTAGTGAGAGTAGAAAAGGACACCAAAATGAAACAACAGAAATAATAATCATTATAAAGTGCATGCTCATGTCCAAGCAGAAGAGGCTTTCCTCACATCGACATGCCAACACTTCAAACAAAGAAGTGCAGATGCAACACCCCGCCAAGTTCCCCAATGTCGGCTAAAATGCAGCAACATGTTTACAAGTAATTTGCCCACACTCTGCTGAAACAGCTGGTTAGGACATCTGATTGTGAGCCACATCATGGATACAATTATGTCCTTCTATAGTCAATTTGGACGAATCCTAAACATTTATTGTAAGAATGCAAACTGTGTCGATATAAACTATTGCAGTTTATTTATTTCAACCATTTACTTAGGGTGAATCCCGTTTCTTTGCTCCAAGCAAAATCTCAGGCCTACCCCGCGCTGTAACGGATTCACGCGCAGTGCAGCCGTGTCCCAAAAGCCATTTTAAAGATGAACTGAACTGAAATAATCAACATCGATAACGTGTTAGTTATGACCATTCTAAAAAAAATTACACAAAAAAAGAGCTGTACAAACGCTGTAGTAGGCTACCTACATATTCAAGGCGCTGGAGGAGATAGTTGTTTAACCTTTTAGGTTGAGTGGAAATACTTTTTAATGTACAGTTAGTAATTAAATTGACCAAGGGTCAATTTATTTAAAGCTACAAAAATAATACAAAAAAAACCTGTAACTTTCAACGCAACACTACGCCTCGTGCCCACTGCACCGTCAGTCAAAGGACTCAGAAGGCGTGGCTGACGGATGGGGGAGGTTTCCAGGGTCGTCAGAGCCCGAGTAGTGTCACAGTGCTTAAATTTGCATACGTGATCTGATTGGTTGATGGATCCGTTGCTGAAAGTTGAAAATTGTTCAACTTTTTGACGGAGCTCACGGATCCACAATGCATTGCGCTTCCGTCCCCATTCAAAGTCAATGGGGATCAGTCGGACGGAGGTAGTGGGCACGAGGCGTAACGTGACGAACGAGGCGTCCACATGAATCCCGCGTCGTAGCACGAAACCGCATAGGTCCGGTTTTATTTGAAACTACCCTGGGACCATGGATCTATTAAAGAACATGGTTTATTATCTGCCTAATAACATGGTTATTAAAGTGGACGGGACCTGAAAAACATGTTAGATGCATTTTGGGAGATACACCCGCGGTCGCGGATGAGCATAGATGCGAGGCGGATTCACGAGTGTCACATTTACTTTAGGTGGATGTTGGAGGTTTACTTTCTGCAGGATGTTGATGGATATTGCACAGATACATCTTACTATGAAACTACTTCTTCGAGTTTAACTTCCTCTGCATCAGCAATCGGCTAGTCGGCGAACATCAGGGTGAGTAGAAAGGGATATTTGTTGAACTTCTGTTTATAGACCCGCCATGGTTTAATTAGCAGCTTGGAAACATAGTTCTGTGATATCGTCAGAGTAATAGTTTATAGGCCTACACTTTATGGTCTGAGTGCTAGCTTGTGGAGATTGACATGACCGGGGCTATTGGAGGGTTAGTCCGTTTTAAGGCTGCCG
This sequence comes from Gadus macrocephalus, assembly GCF_031168955.1. Taxonomy (NCBI): domain Eukaryota; kingdom Metazoa; phylum Chordata; class Actinopteri; order Gadiformes; family Gadidae; genus Gadus; species Gadus macrocephalus. Next base: position 23,604,558 of record NC_082395.1, on the reverse strand, counting down.
GTTTCCTATTCAAGGGTAGCCTGTGGAAATGTATGATTACCCCAGCTGCCTTGGCCCTATATAATTCATTAATGCAGCCAAGGGGAATCCAAAAGATGATCCTCCTGTAGACCTGGTTGTTTGTTTTTCCGTAGCCATTTCAGCGAGCCTCAGAGTCTGACTCATTACCAGCTATGGCTGCTTGAGCCACAGAGTAGGAGTAGGTTACCATGCCAGTGACGTAGCTGATTGTTGAAATCCAACATGGCAGCGCCCAGTAACACTTTCACCGTACAAATTAATCCCTTTTAGCAAGTTCAGCCACTTTTTGTTATTGTATCAATGAGAAGGCAGACAATACATCTGTCATATCAACTAAACTTCAAATTTCAGTTCAGTTCATCTTTAAGGTAGGGTAAGGGGTAAGGGGAGAGCTAACATCCCCTCAAAATTGAGATTTTTCGATGGGCACAATATACAGTCCCTCCAGAAAAACGCGATTATGCGATCGCTTAATTCAACGCATAATCAGTCTGCATATTCATGCGGGGGCGCATTTTTTAAAAAATGCCGCACTTTCACTGTATAAATTGCAGATTTCCGAGAAAAAAACTGCCATTTCCCCCTGTTGCCCTGGGAACGTTATGGAGTGACGTAATTGTAGAACGATATGCAACGCTCATACGCATTGTCACAGGTGAGCCACCGTACCAAGCGAGAAGGTATGTGCGCATACGTGCTGGTACGGACATGGGGTAAATATAGTTTGTGGCCACCCAACAGATGCCTGTTAAGTTGATGAACCCTGTGAATGTTAAATAAACATCCTGAAAGATACAAAGGAATATTATTGATCACATCTTAAAACATGGTGTCAGACGTATCGGACCTACCGCATCCAAAGACGGAGGAGCGTTAATACAAGTGGACCTTGTGTTTCAGCTACGGTGACTGAGTGAGTGCTAACGTTTGCAGCAGAATGGCAGAGGGATTCCGCAAACTAGACCCACTGGGGTTTGACGGCAACGTCGCAGAAAACTGGAGGATATTTGAACAGGAATACAACATATTTGTTGCGGCAGCATGTACAGACAAGCCTCCACGTACACAAGCCTTTATCCTGCTGAACCTGGCGGGCTTAGAAGCCATAGAACGCAAACATTCTTTTGTATATGCTCCCGCTGTTGTGGATGATGACGGAGTGGAGACTACTCCTGCCGAATCGAGAGAGGACCCCGAGTGCCTGAATAAAAAATTCTGTGAGCTTTGCAACCCGCAAACCAACGTCACTATGGAAAGACACATGTGTTTCACCAGGAACCAAAGACAAGGTGAGACTGTGGAAGCCTATGTGATTTAAGGAATAGACATGCAGATTTGGAAATCTACAAGACGAGCTGGTTAAGGACAGACTTGTCACAGGCGTACACAATGACAGTGTAAGGAAGATCTTACTCTGCAACAGCGAGCTAACTCTAATAAAAGTAATTGAAATTTGTCAAATTCACGAAATAACAAAACAGCGCACCAAGACTCTTGCTGCACCAAAACAAAACACAACGAATGTGGACACCGTACGTTTCAAGACAAAGCAGTCACAGCAACGCCCATTTGAACAAAAGATAAACACTGTAAGTGAAAGCTCACAGCCAAACGTCACCTGCCGCAACTGTGGAAATAAATATGACCCAGACAAGGGAAAGTGCCCTGCATTTGGCCAGCAGTGCCACAAGTGCAACAAGTAGAACCATTTCAAACAATGTTGCAGATCAACACAGAGCTCCCACAAGTACAGGCAAGAGAGAGCAGTCAATGTGGTTGATACTGCCCAAGGCTCAAGCAGCAGTGACGAGTCATACTATGTGGATGGACTTTCCATAGCCACTGACGTGGTTGACACAGGGGAAGAAAAAGAGGAAATTTTCTGCACAGTCTATGTCAATGGAAAGCCCTTGGAACTCAAAGTAGATACTGAGGCGAAATGTAATGTGCTGTCAAGCGACGCCTTGACATAAGTGAGACACAAAGAGAGATAGGACACCTCAAGGAGGACGAGGCTTGTCGCATATGGAGGAGATGAAATCCCTTCAGCCGGCTCAGTATATCTATCCTGCCTGTCAGCATGTCAGCCATATGACTTAGGCTTCCAGGTAGTGGAGCGAGATGTGCAGCCACTGCTTGGCATGCGAGACAGCGTTCGCATGGGCCTAGTCACATTAAGTAAGGAAGTACACCAACTTCGTTTGAAGGAAGAGCCTAGTTTTTCACACAAGGTCTTCAAGGACTATGCTGACCTCTTCATAGATGATGTGGGCACGCTCCCTATTACCTACAAAATGACACTTGACCATGAGGCACAACCGGTGGTCAGGCCGGCACGTCGCTTACCATTCGCAATGCGTGAAAAGGTCAAGGCAGAACTGGACAGGATGATAAGCTTAAGCGTCATAACTCAAGTTTCGGAACCAAGTGAATGGGTCTCAGTCATGGTGGCGACCCACAAGAAGAACTCTGATGACATAAGACTCTGCATCGACCCACGAGACTTAAACAAAGTGCTCAAACGCCCTCATTACCCCATGCGCACTGTGGAGGACATAGCTGCGCAAATGCCCCACTCCACAGTGTTATCTACATTAGACGCTAAGAGCTCATCCTGGCAGATTCCCCTGCACAAGGACTCCTCCAAGCTGATGACATTCAGTACACCATTTGGGAGGTTCAGATTCCTGAGAATGCCATTCGGCATCAGCTCCACCAGCAAAGTGTTTCAACACACGATGGAGCAGATCTTTGCTGGCTACCCGTGTGCGGTAATAGTTGATGACATCATTGTCGGGGGAAATGGCGAAGAAGAACATGATGAGAACCTGAAGAAGATCCTCGATCGAGCACGGGAAGTTAACCTGAGACTTAATCTGCTTAAGGGCAAATTCAGGCAGAGGGAGATCGGCTACATCCGCCACATATTCACAAGCGACGGGCTCAAGCCTGACCCGTCCAAAACAAGAGCAATTGCGGAAATGCCAGCACCAAACAATGTCGCAGCGTTGACGGCGCTTGCTCTGCATCATAAATTACATGGCCCGTTTCATCCCGAACATCAGTGAGGTCTCTGCTCCCTTACATCAGCTGACGCACAAGGACTGTGATTGGTGCTGGTATGAACAACACCAGAATGCTTTTGACACGCTCAAGAGGTCTTTTGCCAGCTCACCAACGCTGAGATACTACGATGTGAAAAAGCCAGTGACGCTCACCTGTGATGCTTCCCAGTATGGCGGCATGTCTACAGGATGGAAGCCCCATCGCCTATGCTTCCCGCTCCTGGACGCCGACCGAGATGCGCTACACGCAAATTGAAAAGGAACTTCTCGCTGTTCTGTTTGCATGTTCCAAGTTCAAAGACTACATCTATGGCAAGCACATCCAGATTGAGACTGACCACCAACCGTTGGTCACTATTTTGTCGAAACCCCTACACACGGCCCCGGCAAGGCTAGAGCGTATGATGCTGGGACTGCAGAGATACACCTTTCAGCTGATCTACAAGAAGGGAAAGCATATGTACCTGGCAGACACGTTGTCTCGTGCTCCAATGAAAACAACGGAACAGCACAGCAATGAGGAGGCTAATTTTGAGGTGATGACTATCCAACACATCTCCTCCTCACGTCTCGAGGAGCTCAGAGAACACACAGCAGAGGACAAAGACCTGCAGGCACAAGCCAACCTGCCAACAAGCGTACGCCAGTACTTTGCATACGTGATACGTGAGTATTTTTTTTTTTCACGATTGAAGATGGTGTCATCATGAAGGGACCCAAGGCGGTCATACCACAATCCCTACAGCGTGAGTACATTGCAATTCTGCACAGAGGCCACCCCAGCACAGAAGCAACAAAACGCAGGGCTGGATATATTGTGTTCTGGCCCTCCATGTCCAAAGACATTGAGAGAGAGACTCTATCGTGCTCCGTCTGCAACAGCACAAAACCACATCAACGGAAGGAACCACTCAAACTTCCCGGATCTGCCATGGTCGACAGTGGCCACAGACATTTTCGAATGGAATGGCCAGCACTACTTAGTGCTGGTAGATTCATATTCAGGATGGTTTGAGATAGACCTGCTACATGACATGACTTCCACCACTGTCATAACAAAGTTAAAGCGGCATTTCTCAGTTCACGGATGCCCCCACCTGCTTCTTTCGGACAACGGCGCTCAGTACATGAGCCAGCGGTTTAAGGACTTTGCTTCCACATGGGACTTTGTCCACCGCAACAGCAGCCCAGAATTCCAGCAGTCTAATGGCCTGGCAGAGAAGGCTGTCAGCAGCACAAAGAAGCTACTAGAAAAGTCCAGACGTGATGGAACGGACGCTTTTCTGAACCTGCTCAACATCCGGAACATTCCGCGTGGCGCGACACTTGGCTAGCCAGCCAATAGACTGATGTAAAGGAAAACGCGCACCACGCTTCCACTCAGCAGGACACTCCTCGCTCCCGCTGTCAAAAGCGGTGATGCTGTCAAAGCACAACTCACCAAAAAGTGGCAGTATCAGAAGGTGCGGTACGACAAGACAAGCCTCTACGCCCACTATCTGAAGGTCAAGTCGTACGGATGCAGACTCAGCGTGGACATGACCGTCTGGTGACAGTGAACCGGATCTGCAAGGAACCGAGTTCCTACATTTTGGAATCAGGCGACTACAGGAGGAACCGGAGGCACCTCCTGCCTGTCCTGGAGACACCGCCGCCGCCAGCACATCGGGTGGACAACGGCGACCAGGCTGCAGTCACGCGGCTGACCGGTGAGGCGTCACAGGATGGGGCTCCTACATCTCCGGTCAGAGCCCGAGACGTCATCAGCGATGGCGAGATGGTGCAAGGGCCGGCGCCACCCCTCCAGCAGCATGCCGGAGATCTATACGTCACACGAGCGGGACGCGTATGCAAGCCCAACCGCAAGTACCTGCAATAAGCACTGCAAGGCCTATGGGCTGTTTTTTATTTTCTATGGACTGTTACAGTGGCTTTCCACCGGATTACTATTTTCCTATTGACTGTTACAGTGGTTTTCTACCGGACGGTTTATTCTGTATAGGGCCAGCTGTTGGACTGCTGTTTATCGTTCTTCAGATGTTCTCTTTTTTTTTTGTTTCTGGAAAGGAAAAAAGGAAAGGAAGGACACACTTGTACAGCATGCAGTGCAGGTATTGCACTGCATGCTGTATCTACCTGTATATTGTTGACTCATAAACAGGCAGGGTTTGTTGTCCCCACCAATTGTGCCTTGCCAAGAGTTCAGGACACTACCTCTGTGTTTTATTATTCAAGTTGTTCTATGGGCATAGAAACTAAAGAGCGAGGATGTAGAACGATATGCAATGCTCATACGCATTGTCACAGGTGAGCCACCGTACCAAGCGAGAAGGAATGTGCTCATGCGTGCTGGTACGGACGTGGCGGAAACATAGTTTGTGGCCATCCAACACATGCCTGTTAAGTTGATGAACCCTGTGAATGTTAAATAAACATCCTGAAATATACAAAGGACTATTATTGAAAACATCTTAAACAGTAATTATGCGACGTGAACGTCATCGCAAACCCCGCGACGAAGGCAAGATGAAGCGGTCTCATTTGCCAACAAAGATAAGTGCAAAAGACCGTGCAGAGCAGTTTCCCGGATTGTTACACGACAGTGGGGGCAAATTATTTTGCACTCCGTGCAACTGCGTGTTGGACCACAGGCGGAAGTCGACGCAGGAAAACCACTTTGCCGCCGCCAAACACATAGACATCTTATAGCATAGACGGAGCATTGGCTGCTGGGACGCGAGAAATACGGCCGCCATCTTGGAGTGGTCAACCGGGAGCAGCAACAGCAGCAGAAACAGGATGCCGGGCTGTTGTTCAGCGTATTCCTGCTCAAATCGGCGGACCATCCACAATAGGAATCGGGGGATTACTTTTCACAAGTAAGATTTAACATTACCGTACTATTGGTATAATTGGTATTGAATAATAAAACACGCCAAACCATGTGGCCTTTATCATAGCTACACGTATGACGAAAAAACGCATGGAAATCAGTGGTATTCAGTGAGGTATGATTAATTAAATGCGCTGACAGTTCATTGCTCCAGCCAAACGGATTACACTGAGTGGAGCGGATGACCACTCCAAGATGGCGGGCCCGCGTCTCGTCAGCGCCAGTAGGCGGTAGCATTCGATGCTCCGTCTATCATATAAGATGTCTATGGCCAAACATGCAAGGATGGTTAAAGCTGCAGCGGATGCAGCCAAGAAGCAGCTCACCTACACCGAGGCGTCAACTTCCAAAACAGTTGCTAGGGCTTAAAGAATCAAGGTCAGTAGCCTACAAGATTAAAGCTTGAAAAGGTGAATAGTTAATAGTTAAATTGAAAACAGAATGAAAGATGATTGATTTTGCCATGAAATAATTATGTTTTATTTGCAGAAACACTTCTTTTCTGTGAAAGGTTTACTGTAAATGATTCAGTTTTAAACTGCAGTTTTCTGTAGGTTACACAGGACTGTGTGCGTGTGTGTGTGTGTGCGTGTGTGCAGTATGAGGCGTGTGCCAAATACTTTCAAGGGTTTGACTTACCACACACCACGAAGACACAGATCCTCAGCACAGTTGGTCAGGCATATGAAAACGCTGAAGAAAAGCTCACCAAGTACATGTCACATGGGCAACCGGCCATTGAGTTTCCTCAGGAGGTCAGGGTGTTTGACCCTCGCCTCTGCCTTTCCAGGTTTCACTGAAGTGCAGAGTGATGAATTTGATTCCAGCTTCAAAACTCATGGTCCAGCAGCACTCAGAGCTGCACCATCCGGCGTGGTGGATTTGGATGTGTTTTGGGATGGCGTGCAGGAGAGACTTCCTGGGCTGAGTTCCTTGGCAAAACGGTACAAAGATGCTGTCTCAAACTCAGCTGATGCTGAACGCAGTAACAGCATCTACAAACTAGTGTTGTCTAACCGAAGAATATCAACTACCAACCAAAACCTCAAAGCCTTGGTCTTCCTTTGCCACAAGCAACGAGTCTGCAGTGGAGCATTTGAGAGGGAGGAGATGGTGGAGGGGGAGGAGATGGAGGAGGAGATGGAGGAGATGGACCATGAGGGAGAGGGGATGGAGGATGAGGAATGATTGGCTAGCGTTAGAGGCTACGCAGTTAGTTTTCATTTTCACAGTGGACTGTTGTAGTTTCATTCAATGAGTTGATGCAACTTTACAGTTGTAAGATTGCACTTTTTTGTTTCTCTTTTGAAAAGCTACCTCTGTAAAACAGGATAATATTTTTTTGTATATTTTATTTATTCATTTTTACAGAAGTTGGAGCAGATTCTTTTTGTAAAGCTCCAGAAGTTGTACTCAATGTTTTGTAAGTTTGAGCCATGTTTTAAGGTCTCAAATAAAACAAGATGAGAACTTAAATATTCCCAGCACTTTCTGTGATGTAGTATGCTTGTTTCTCATAGAAAGTAATAATAAATGACTCTTTACATTAAGGGAGTAGCCTAGTGAGAACAAGGTGTTGGGGGAATCACTTTTTTCCCCTCTTTTTCATCAAACCGCAATTTTCGCAAGTTCCCGCATGTTTTGCAAGTTCCCACATTTTTCGCAAGTTCCCGAATTTTTTCGCAAGTTCCCAAATTCCCAAAGTTCCCACAACGTGCTGCATAATCAAGGATTTTTGGCCGCATAAATCACAAAAAAACACCACATTTTCTGGAGGGACTGGTTAGTGTTCATATTATCATTTATAGAAAGTAGTTGATAACTATACCCCATTTGGAGGAGTTGAGAGGACTTCCCTTTCCGGTCTAGAACCGTGAGTTGTGGGGGCCGTGTGTGTGTGTGTGTGTGTGTGTGTGTGTGTGTGTGTGTGTGTGTGTGTGTGTGTGTGTGTGTGTGTGTGTGTGTGTGTGTGTGTGTGTGTGTGTGTGTGTGTGTGTGTGTGTGTGTGTGTGTGTGTGTGTGTGCTACATTTATATTTGTCTTTAAGAAGGTCTCATATCTGCAGATTTTATTTTATTTTATTAAAGGATCCCCATTAGCTTATGCCATAGCAGTTTGCTAATCTTCCTGGGGTTCATACATAAAATCCACATTACAAGTAATACTATTAAGTGTATTAAAATACAGTTCATACACACACAACTATAATAACAGTATACATAATACATCACAAAAGTTCAGCAATTATTAATACAGTATAATAAATAACTAAAACAGTACAGTTTAAACTAGAATACTTGATATTAATCCTAGACAACATGAATGAAAGCATACATTGTTCCTACAAAAAGCAGCGTCCATATAACCACTAAGAAAAGTGCACCTTTATTCTCCTTTTGAAGGATATTTAGCTTTTTTCTTGACGGATATCTTGAGGCAATTCATTCCAAATTTTACTTGCTCTGTAAAGCACTGTTCTTTTCCGAAAATTGGTTTTTGGATGAGCTTGCACAATATCACCATTGCTAGCCTTTCTTGTATTGTGTTTATGCACAGTATTACAAAGAACAATTTGCTCTTTCAATAACTCAGGTCTGTGTGTCCGCAATGTGTTGCCAAGAAATGTCACTGTGCTTGAGGCAAGCCTATTTTCAACACTAAGCCATGATAAACTAGACTGCATCTTACGAATGCTAGTTCTTGACGAGCAACCAAGAACAAGCCTAGCAGCCCTGTTCTGGGCAACTTGTAGTTTTAATAGTACTGTTTTTGTGGCTGAGGCCCATACCACTGAACAGTAGTCCAGGTGGGATAGTATTAAAGATCGACACACTTGTTCAAGAATATGAGATGGTACATATGGTTCACATCGTCTAGTCATATGAATGCCAACACCCATTTTTCTAATGACGTTATCAATTTGTTTTGACCATGTCAGATGGTTATCAATGACCATGCCAAGTAATTGTACCTTCTCCACTTGTTCAATTGGTACTTTGTCCACATACAAGTCTAATTTTGGCCTAGCAGACAACCTGTGTCTAGACCCAAAAATAATGCCCTTTGTTTTAGATATGTTTAAGACCAGCTTGTTTGATGTAATCCAATCATGCACAGTTTCTAGTTCTTGTGATAAAACTTGATTGAGTTCATTATGAGTGTTAGCTGCATAATACATTGTAGAATCATCAGCATACATCACAATACTAGCATTTTTTACAGCGGAAGACAAGTCATTAGTGAAAATAGAAAAGAGGAGAGGTCCCAGACAACTTCCTTGAGGCACACCACAAGTTAAATGGCTGCTACTCTGAGATAAGCTGCCATTGTAATAGACTCTCTGTGTTCTAGAAGAGAGATAGCTCTTAATCAAGGTAACGGCAGTGGGTGTAAACCCATAAGAGATACGTTTTTTAATCAACAGCTCATGATCGATAACATCGAAAGCAGCGCTGAAGTCTAGCATAACTGCAGCCACTACCTTTGAGTCGTCAATTTCCCTTAACCAATCATCGGTCATCTGTGTTAGGGCAGTGCTAGTTGAATGTCCATGTCTGTATGCATGTTGGTATTTGGTGGTTAGACCGTTTGAGGTGAAATATTCCTGAATCTGAACATAAAGAATCTTTTCCATAAATTTACTCAGTACAGGAAGAATGCTTACAGGACGACTGTTGGGTCCACTGAAAGTTGATCTACTATCCTTGGGCAATGGTATTATTTTACCCTCTTTCCATCGTCCCGGACATTTTCCAGTTAGCAAGCATCTATTCAATATATGGCAAATAGGCCCAGAAATGTGATTGGCAGCTACCTTCACTGTCTAGATTGTCAGTGCCCGCCGAACCATAAGCAGGGAGGGACTCCAACATCTTTCTGACATTTTCAGTGGTAACACATTGAAATTTGAAAGTACATTTCTTATCCTTCATTATTTCATTGGTTATTAAGTTTAAAGTATTGGAGTTAGTGCAGCACATATTCTGCCTTATGTTTTTAACTTTATTTGTAAAAAAGTCATTAAAATAATTAGCAATATCAAGTGGCTTTGTAAGAAACACACCATTGGCTTCTACAAAAGAAGCGCACCCATTTTTCTTCCTTCCCATAATTTCATTTAGAGTATTCCAAAGTTGTTTGCCATCATTTCTAGAATCACTTATTCTTAGCTTATAATATTCCTTCTTCCTACTTTTGTTCACTTTAGTCACAATATTTCGCAATTTACAGTAATTAAGTCTGTCCTCCGATGAACAAGATGTAGCCAACACCCTTTTGGCTTCATCTCTCTGTTTCATTAAGCATTTCATATCTTCATCAATCCAAGGGGCAACTCTAGATTTCACTGTAAACTTTTTCATGGGAGTATGTTTATTTACTATTTTCATAAAAACGTTCATGAATTCATTTAAAGATATCTCTGGGTCATCAGCTTTATACACACCATTCCAATCAATTTTTCCAACATCCACTATGAAATTGTTTTCAATAAATCTCTTGTATGCCCTTTTAAAGGGCCACTATGCAACTTCGGGAATTTCTTCGCTGTTTTCTTGGTTTTGGCACGCACATTTCTCTACACAGCGTCCCCTACAGCTTCGTAGTCGATATTTCACAACACTGTCGTAACAACTCGTTGACGACCCTTCCCCATGCACTTCTACGCGAGCCATGTGCATTTGTTTTCAAAGAAGCCGGCAAATGCGTGGAGCCATGTCCGAAGTAGATGTTCATAAAGTGTAGGCAAGGTTATACATTTTTAAAAGGGTGTATTTGCATTGCAATAAACATAAATCCATCCTTTTTTATAGTTGACGGGGAGAATTTATATCCTAGATTATAATTGTTTTATCTTAGGTTGAACAGAACAATCAGTGTAAGAGGTTTGGCCAACATAATAATCGAAATAAACAAGAACCTGGATTCGGGGATTCAGTCTGTATCTGGGGGACGAGACAGACGAACAGCAAAACACCCATGGAAACAAAAGGTGTTTATATGGTTGCAACCAGGCAAGCTAGAAACATACAGGGCTCACAATCAAAACGGTCGATAAAACAATTTTTACAGGGCTCACAACAAAATGGTTGAGCAAACACATTTGTACAGAGACTATCAACATCAAGAATACCACGAAGACAAAGGCCACCCAAGGGTACTTTCAATTTCAAAAGCAACACGGCCGAGTCGGCGTCTGATTTGCAGTCTTCTTTTTCTTTCAGTTCAAGCTATTCCTGAAAAGCTTGCCCAATGTTTACTCGTGTCTGGCCTCTCTGCCGGTCAGTCTCCCTTTTCTCTTCTTCTGTTCCTCCGACATTGGGTTTCTCTGTCTCTTTTTAGTCGGCTGATCTATGATGAATATAACAATCCCTTTTAGTGACTTGTGATGATATCGAGCCGGTTCCGTGTTTGGGGGTCTGTGCCGTAAAGCAATTCGTTACTTTGCGAGACCCGAGACTCCCGCGAGAGTGGGCGGCGGGTCGCCGGCAGAAACATATTCCTTTTCTCCGCCAAGATGCGCAAGGGTGAGTCGAAACAACGAACAATCGAACAAAAATGTATAATAGAACCATCGCAATGACTCTTAGCCTGTTATATTAAGGTAAATCAAGCCAAAAAAGTTGCATAGTTCCCCTTTCACTCGTGTCTGATCTCTTTTCTGGTCCATTCTTCTTTTGTTCCACCGACGGTCGCCTCTTGGGTCCCTTATCAGTCGATTGATCCATGATGAATGCAACAATTGCCTCGCAACTGGCTGTTTATATCTAGCCGGTGCCATGTTTGGGTGTGTGTCTGTGCCGTAAAGCATTTTCGAAACTACAATCTGACTACATTTTCGAGAATACTTCCGCTGCGTCACATCCGGAATGTCCCGGTCCGAGCAGATCAAGTTGCATATGCGCTTTTTCACTGTAGAGGCGACATGGGAAAATGACACACCCACCAATCGACCCAGAAATGGATGCAGAACCATCAGCATAACTCTCAACCTGCATACTTAATGTAATTTTGGCTAAAAAAGTTGCATAGTGGGCCTTTAAGTATAATTTTAGGACCCATTTTTGGAATCTTTGATTTTCTTACAGTTGCTATCACATTGTGATCACTGAATCCTACTGGTAGAGAAATAGGCTTTGAACAGTGCTCCGGGACATTGGTGTAAATATGATCAATGCATGTTGAAGAAGTGCATCCTACATCATTAGTGACGACTCTATGGAATGGAAACTATTTGTGACAAGTTACAAGCTTTAGAAAGTGATGCTAACTTTTTCCTTAAGGAACAATTGCTAGCTAGCCAATCAATGTTCATGTCCCCAAGTAAGTAAATGTCACTCCTTGAGTCAGCAACTCTATCAATCATATCACATATGCCGCTTTTCCACCGCACATGTAGCTCGACTCGACACGACTCGACACGACACGACTCGACACGGTAGCAGCACGGGTGCTTTTCCACCGCAAATAGTACCTCCTGGACGTGGGCGGGGTCGGCTGCGCGAAAGGGCCGTGACGTATTTGTGTACGCGACGCAAACAACACATACGCAACCCACACATGGACAGAACCCACATAACAACAATGGAGGACATCGATCACATTACTATTATTAGCTGGCATGTTGAAGAAGTTGGAGAAGTGGAACATGTTGGCTGCGGCGCTGCTATGGATGTTACCAGCATGGTTGCCATGTCGCTCTCGTGACTTCGTCACACTCTCTGGCCAATCAGTCGCCGGCCGTCTGCTGACGTCACCTTTTAGCATCGGCTCAGCTCGCTTGGAACCTAGAGCGAGTAGGTACTAGAAAAAGCAGCCACTTCAGGTACCAGATACCATGGTACCGCGGTGGAAACGCAAAAAATGCGAGCTGAGTCGAGTCGTGTCGAGTCGTGTCGAGCTGGTACCATGCAGTGGAAAAGCGGCATTACATCATTAAAATACTGAGCGCTTGCTCCAGGGGGCCTGTAGCAACAGCCAACCAATATTGGTTTCAAGTGAGGTAGGTGTATTTGAACCCACAGTGCTTCTACGTCACTGTACATAAATTCCAGACACAATTTTGAAGGAAGATGACTTTGTATGTAAATAGCAACTCCCCCTCCATATCTGTCTCTGTCCTTTCTGAATAAGGAGTATCCCTCTAATGATACTGCTGGGTCCAGAATGAAGGAGTCTAGATGAGTCTCGGTCAATGCAAGTATATGAATAGTGTTTGCTTGCACTAGGCTGTTCAATTCATGAATCTTGTTTCGAACACTACACACATTCACGTGAGCAATCGCCAAGCCTTTATTAGGAAGTTTTAAAGAGTTCAAGTTCATGATATTAACTGGAATCTTAAATGAGACTTACAGTCACGGTGACTATCCTTGTTTGGGTTACGAACCCCCAGACTTGTCTGCCTTCCCCCCTTTACTTCCATCTCCTTTGCTTGGGAATCGGGATGCAGGATGGATTATGAGTTTATCGTAACGGAGGAATGCAATTTCCCCTCGCTCCCGTGCGGCTTTCATAGCTGGTATGAGTTCCTTGCGTTTTAGCCGAACAGCATCCGAATAGTCCTCGTTAATGTACACATTTGTCCCTTTTAGGCACTTTGCTTTCTCCATGACTCTGACTTTGTCCTTGTATCTAAAAAATCTAGCAACTATTGGCCTGGCTCTCACTCCCGTTGATTTCCCAGTCCGATGTACGCGCTCAAACTCCATGTTAGTAAGCTTGAGCTTCTCATCAAAGATCTCCCGCACCTTCTTTTCTGATTCAGCCCAGTTCTCATTTTCAGACTCAGGAATCCCATCAATCACAATGTTATTTCGTCGTGACTGACTGTCCAAGCAGTCAATTTTAGGCAGGAATGAAGTAATGTTTGTCGCAACGACAGAGAGATCTGAGTCAATTTCAGAGAGTTTTGTGGTTGACTTCCTCTCCTTAGCAAGGAGTACATCCACGTCTTTTTGCGTGCAGTGCAGGCTTTCCCGCAATTCACTTATTTCCTTCATCATTGTATCCAATCTCTTGTTGTTTGCCTCAGTCACGATTGTCAAAAAGTTCTTAAAGTTACTCTCTTGCTGCTCCATCAGCTCTCTATAAAACAGTTTCTGTTGCTCCAGCAATTCATGCACCTGGTCTACGGTCACAAAGTCCTCATCTCCCCCTTTCTTCCCGTTCCTTCGCGACATGGTACCTGTTGATAGCCTGTAGCCTATCCGGCCCGATGGTAGCTGCTAGCCGGGCTGAGGAGCCTGGATCCGGCCTGCTGGTGGCTGCTGGCTAGTAGCCAGGAGCTAAAGCTGGTAGTAGCAGGTAGCTGGAGGTAGCGGTGAGTCGGTGTTGGGGTGTAACGGAATACATGTACCGGCATTACGTATTCAGAATACAAATAATAGCTAACTGTATTCTGTTACAGTTACAATTTAAATAGTTGGTATTTAGAATACAGTTACATTGTTGAAATCAATGGATTACATGACGATACTTCTGTTTCAGCAGTTTTTTCGTGCTTTCACACCAACAGCATTTAGTGCACAGTAAACAAGTTTGGTCCCCTTGGTTCGGTACTTTTGCGTTGGTGTGAATGCAACCACCTCCCTTCGATGTGAACCAAATCAGCCGACCGAGACCTCCTGGACCAGATACCCCCTGTTCTTGTCTCCGTTCCTTGATGGGGTGCACCCAAACCCTTCGTCTTCTCCTTGCCCGCCTACGGCGCCGTGCAGATCCTGAGAGGCACCGCCAATATTTCAATTCGCCAATAGGAAGTGTGCAATGGCAGAACCGTATGGTGTAGCCTAGTCATGATGACCTATAATTTAGTTATTATCCCTCTCTGGTATAAATACTCTTTTGCATATATATATATATATATATATATATATATATATATATATATATATATATACTGTATATATATCCCGCGGGATAAATACAGTGATGTTATTACTGTGCTGGACTCGGTAGACAGTCTATTTTATTTTAGTGCTCGAGACACTTAATGTTATTTTTCCTTAAATCCAGAGAGACAGTTAATACATGATCTGATACCAGAGAGACAGTTAATACATGACAATGCATTTGCCTGTGTTTTCTTTTACTTATCTATTTTATTGTATGAGAATGTTTCTATGTGAAGCACTTTGAGTCTGCTTCATGTATGAAAAGTGCTATATAAATGAAGTTGCCTTGCCCTAAATAAAAATATATACATTACAAGTAATCTGGTTTCTACCTACATGGTGTGATTATTAGCCATATATTATGTGACTTGATTTCGTCTATTTCCCATTATGGTTAAAGTTTCGGATACTTAGTCCACCATTGTTGATTTCTCACCTGAAGAGCCAATCTCCAGAGCTATGGCTCGCCAGGCAATGTCCTTTTTGGAGTTTTCTTTGTAATTACGGGAACTTTGGTCATACAATTCGACCTGGGATGCAAGAACCAGCTTTTAAAAAGCGCTATTTCAGGGGCGGTGACGCTAGGGAATAGAACGTTGGCGTGAAGCCTAGTTGGGCGGCGCGACGTGCTGCCGCGTGGCCAGTCAGCACCAGTGTGGGCTAGTACATCCGGAATAATGGGGGCAGACTTTTTGACGCGCCGCTTCGGCGCCGGTGTGTTTAGGCCTCCAGGGAGTCTCTCTGTGGGAGTCCCTCGAGGAAGACCAGGGAAGCCACCCTGATTGTAGCTATGTGTCGTACATCACTCATCGTCAGGATTTCCACTCATAGACGACGCCACCATAGATCCTCTTCTCGGCGCAGCAACCCATCCAATCTGTGCCATCCACCGACCCTTGCCTACACTGACCTTGAAGTGATGGGAGGACTTTGGAACTGTCAATCAGCGGTCAAGAAGGCAAACTCCATTTCGGCCTACGCGTCTCTCATGACCACTCCACTTCAATTCAATTTTATTTGTATAGCCCTTAATCACCATTACAGTCTCAAAGGGCAGGCCAAAACAGGCAAAATATTGATGACACCCCCCTTTACCCAAGCCCCCACAAGGGCAAGAAAAAACTCCCTTGAAATTAGCAAGGAAGAAATCTTGAGAAGAAACGCATAGTAGGTGATCCCTTCTTCCAGGGATGGTCAGGAGTGCAGTGGGTGCCATAACTGACATACAGGTAAATAAATGCACATCATATTAAAATGGTGATGTGGTGCTGGCCGAGTCCAGGCATCCAGTCCAGTCACAACGACATGCTAGAACAGACAGAATAGTGAATAAGAACGGAAAAGTACATAGTGGGAATGTATACTGTATTAAAGGTTGGGTATGGGATTTGCGAAACGCCAGCAGATTTTTAAAATACACAACTCGAATAGTCTGCTCGGGTTGAAGCCCAGGGCGTGCAGCAGCTCGTGCTGGATGATGGACTGGAAGACACACCCCTGGCGGCTGAGTGACACCACCTGGCCCTGCCCCCGGCGCCCCACGAAGGAAAAGCACCTGTGAGGAAGGAAGAGGTTCTGTACTCCGTCCATTACGACCATAGAGGTCAGGACAGATGGACAGACAACCTGATGCCATCACTGGTGCACAATCAACTCTTTGAATCCCATCATCCATGCATGAAGCTGTGTCTATACCCTGAGAGGTACTGGATGTCCACAAAGTCTCTCTGGCAGTCTAAGGGGATGAAGCGGATGCAGGTGGATCTGGCGAACGACGCCAGGCCTTGAATGATGGTGTTCCGTTCTCTCTCCGCTTGATGGGGAAACATTTCAGGGAACGCAACCTTTCAGTAAATACTGAAGGTTCAGTTTGTATGGTCAGCTCAACAAAACAATCACTGTTCTTTCGCTGCAAAATTTCTGTAGAATATAAATCAATCAACTGTGCCTTCATTTTGAAAAGGAAACTTCAGCATAACTAAATAAAACGTTTAAAATATGAAATCATGTAATACACTGACTATGACTTCCCATGATGCAGAGGGCCGGATCAGCAGGGAGACTCACAGTACTGATTACTGATGCGGAACGGGACGTAGACCTTCCCGTCGGTGGCCCGGGGCCACAGGCAGCCCCTCGCCGTGCACGGGTCCACGTTCTTCAGCTCAGGGTCCACCGCGATGTCCCAGAACATCACCAGGGGGTCGTTCCGGCCCTTCCCTGCCAGTAGAGAGGTGGAGGACAGAGAGGTCATTCTGTTGTATTGTGAAATATTAAAGCCCTAAAGTATAATGAACAGACAACCTGTCAAGGTTCATCACAACACATGCTCCTGACAAAAACACTTGCAGGGATCCTATGTCTTGAAATGGGTTTTACATAATACTACTAATACTGTTACTGATGAAGTGATTTCTCATCATACCAACGTTAATGTTGGCCCTCTCAAGCAGCTAGGAGACAGAGAAGTCTTCATCTTTCACCAAGTCGCCTGAGAAAGAAGAAATGTTTTACGTGCAACACCTTTCATGGGACTACAGTAATGTACCGATAGCATTTCTATTCAAACAAACACCAAACTCACCTGCATTGTCAGCACTGCTGCAAGAAGTCACCAAGTCAACATTGTAAACACATGGTATAGTCCTAGTTAAGGGATCGATAGCTGCTGGACCCAAGAGCAGAAGACAGAGACAGTACAGGGATTGAAGTGAAGGTGATCAGGTTAATTTGGTGTAACCAGGAGTGAGGCAGGAGGCAGGTTGGAGAATGGGGCGCATCAGGCTGGAGGGAGTGAAGCAGGCAGGCTGGAGCACTAGCGGCGCCAGGATTTTGATTGTGGGTGGGCCTCCAGAAAACTGGATGGGCCAGTTAAAATAAGCCAAAAAAAATGCAGTTTCAGCGCTTTTCTGCGGCACTGAGGACAGCGACTCAGTAGCCTACCTGTTCGGCTCTTGTGTCGCTGTCCTCAGCTCAGAGCTAAAGCGGACAAAGACATACACCTTGGCAGTAAGCCTAACTTCATGTATCTCTTTTGAACGTTCAATAAACAAAAAGACTGAAACGGAATTGTAACTTTGGAGGGTCTGTTTCTCTCTCCATTCATTTACCCAGCACGGCGCGCAGGGAATTGTGCACAATTATTTAACTGTTTCTTAAAAATTCAGAATGACAGAAGAACTGTATGGACATGAAATAACAGCAGCATTGAATCTGACACAGCTGCTAAACACAGGAAAACGATCAAAGATTATTTCTCCTGTAGCTTATTTCTTAAGAATAATTAAATGAATAACATATTGAACCATACAAACAACAGCATAACAATCCGAGATAACTGATAAATAATCACAAATGCACACAATTTAATTCAAACTTGCTTGTGGGACTCGGGGCTGACGGCAGGAGGCGGCGGGGTTTCGTGCTGAACACAGCAAGAATTTTTTGATATTCCAGTGAATCAGTCAATTCCCTTTCAAATGAAAGCAGGGACAACAAGTTCAGTCTATCTGTCAACATTGTTGCCCTGGTGCCTGTTTTTATCCGATTGACAGCTGAAAAGAGTCTCTCCACAGTAGGCCTACTTGTCGTCATCATGGGCAACGTGAGGAGGCTGTTCATGTTGGGGAAAATATCACAGGTGCATGCGTCGAGCACTTCTAAGAGTGTTTCTTTTTTTTCGTTCATGGTCTTGTTGGCCTTTGCCTTTCTTTTAAGCTGCTGCACAAAACCAGTGTGCTCTGCGTCTTCCACCGGAATGGAAAAGTGCGCGCAGGCGGGTCGGATGAGAGCACTTGTCACCAAAGGTGTCTGACCGTGGCAAGCAGGCAGCGGCGGCTCTCATAAAGCCGTATGTGTCCTGCTTGAAACGAATGTTCAGCTCCATCATCTGCTTGTCCAGTATGTCATTCTATAATTTAATTTCTGTAGGTCTGAGTTTTGCTGTACAGGTGATGATTTGCCCAGCAGAATCAACGTGCCCAGGCCCACCCGGGCCCAATGGTAGCGCCGCGGGTGGCCTGGAGGTGTAGAAGCAGGCAGGCTGGAGGTTTTTCTCTTTATAAACAAAGAGAACAAAGGTGAGGCATGAGATATCAACAAGAGAACTACTGGAAAGTAGTATATACTGGAGCCAGGTACGAATTGAGTTGATGACCTGATGCAGACCAGGTGTGAGCTGTTAAGAGTGGCAAGCAAAGCCCAGATACAGACAGGGGGTGTGGCCGACAAAGGGGGAGAACACCCCACACACCCCATGACCACAACTGTGGCCATGATAGGACCTCCCCATCAACGGACGCCTCTTGGCGGCCTAGGCTTCTCAGGGGGAGTCAGATGTCCCTGCGAAATCCAGCTCCTGGTGCTGAACAGAGGGAACAGAGATGTCTACCTCCTGAGCGGAGAACAAGGCAGCTGATAGCCCGGGGAGCACTCGAAAGGTGACATGCCAGTAGCTGCACTGGATATCAAGGCCAGTCCAAGCCCCTATTTTCAACCCCTGCAGCAGGGTCAAGTTCCCCGTTTACCCTGAAGCATCCCAGCATCCCGTCCATCCACCTGAGGAGTCCAGCCGGCATCCAAGACGTCCTCCCGAGCAGCCCAGCCGGTCCATCCGTCATCCCAGCCGTCCACCCGAGTGGCTGAGCTAGAGGGTTTCCCTCCCCCGGACCCCTACAAACCCCCCTGTTTGGACTTATATTTTGTTTAGGGATGTCTGGAAGCCATCCCATAGAGAGGGGTACTGTCATGGTTCTGGGTTTGTGTTTCATGTGTTGGTCTTTTATGTTGATTTTTTAGCTTCAGTTTGGTTTCCCATGTCTTGTGATTCTGTGTCTCCGCCCCACACCTGAGTCCCGCCTACTATCCTCGTCATTACCTTGTTCCCTGCCCACCTGAGTCTAGCTATTAGTTTGAGGTTGATTGTTGTCTTGCCCAATGTTCTACCTTGTTCCCTGCCCACCTGTGTCTTTTTAGTCATGTGTATTTAAGTCGTTGCCTTGGTTCAGTTCCTTGCTCAATCATTGTTTCTGTTTCCGCGTGCACCTTGTGTTTCATGTATCCAGAGCTTTGTGTGGCCAATTTGAGACCAGGGCCGACCTGGGATTGGGAGGGGACGTAGCAGGTGAAGCAGGGGGTTGGTGGGAGGACTTGGCCTGAGCACACACAGTGCAGGCTTGGACGATGACCGTGTGTCTGCGTCCATTGTTTGCCACCAAAAGTGCCGCTTCAGGAGGGACAGGGTGCGATTCACGCCAGGGTGACAGGCAAAGTGAGGCGTATGGCACCACAGCAGAACTTAGGAGTGAGCAGAGTTCTGAAGCTTGGGCCCTCCGGACAAGGGACTCAATCTTCCAGGTGACAGCCGCCACCTTGAGGCAGGCCGGAGAGAGGATGGTGTCAGGAGGAGCCGGTGAGTTCCCCGAGAGAAACTGACGAGAGAGTGCATCTGGCTTGATGTTCCGGGATCCAGGACGGTAAGGGAGGATGAAGTTTAACCGCCCAAAAAACAGGGACCACCGGGCCTGGCGGGAGTTCAAGCGTTTTGCTGTCTGTAAGTAGGACAGATTCTTGTGGTCGGTCCAAACCACAAACGGCTGTTCCGCCTCCTCCAGCCAGTGCCTCCACTCCTCCAACGCCAGCTTCACAGCAAACAACTCTCTGTGGCCAATGTCGTAGTTGCGCTCAGCAGGTGATAGACGCGAGAGAGGAAGGCACAGGGATGAATCTTCTCATCAGCTGGAGAACGCTGGGACAGAATGGCCCCTACTCCAGTGTCTGAGGCATCGACCTCCACGATAAACTGCCTGGAGGTGTCAGGTTGGATCAGAATAGGGGCGGATGAGAATAGTCTTTTGAGTCTAGAGAAGGCAACATCTGCCTCTGGTGTCCAGGCATATGGGAGTGCGGGAGAGGGGAGGCGATTGAGAGGGGCTGCAATCCTGCTGTAGTCGCGGATGAACCTCCGGTAAAAGTTTCTTGCAAAGGGATGGTCCAGTCTGCCACCGCCCTGATCTTCTCTTGGCAGGTCCTCACTTGCCCGCTCTCAATGATGTAGCCGAGGAAGGAAACAGAGATTGCACTGAACTCGCATTTCTCAGCCTTTACATAGAGTATATTTTCCAGCAGCTGCTAGAGCACTTGCCGGACATGCTGGACGTGGTCCTCCTTGTTCCGCGGAAAAAATTAGGATGTCGTCTAAATAGACGAAGACAGAGCGGTTTAGGAAGTCACGGAGGACGTCGTAGACCAGGTTCTGGAACACAGCGGGGGCATTTGTTAGACCGGAGGGCATGACTCAGTGGCGCAAAAAGTGGGTATGCACTATATGCGGCGCGTAGGGGCGCCGCACCAGAGGGGGTGGCAAATTGATGGAAAGTAAAAAAAATTGAGTCTGCATTTTCTGTTTTTAACAGCGTTTGTGTAACAGAGGGACGTCACTGATAAGGCGCCCCCCCCCCGCTCCTCCGCCTCCCTCCCCCCCTCCTCCCCACACGGCGCTCCAGTGGGCGCCCCCTCGAACACGCCCTGGAGGCGAGCGCCAGAGTGTCTTCATTTGAACCGCATTGTCATCTGATGACACGTACCTCAATATGGAGAGGCAGAGAAGAAAGCCCTCAGGGTCACAACATAGAAAAAGAAAGATTGGGAAGGAGAAAGGGTGCGCAGGGATGAAAGAAAGCTTTTCAAAGTGGTTGAAAGACAGTTGTTTTTATGTCAGTGTATCAAGAGGAGGCTTGTAGATATTCAGGTTAGCTAAATCTACTACTAGTAAAACAACAGGTTACTGTTGTCTTGCAACTGTGTACTGATCAGAATGGAGCCTACAATATAACGGACAAGAAACAAGAAAAATAAAGGAACTTGTTTGTGGTTATTTAGTTTTACTTCAATCTCTATGCAATTCTTTGTTTTATGTCAATAGAACCAGTAAAAACTGAGTTATAAAGTTAATACTTTATAACTCCATTAATAATCCAAAAATTAACAAATTAATAATCCCCAAAAAAAAAGAAGATTATTATCGTATCTGAATTGAGACTGAATCGTTCTACACAGTATTGCGATGCATCAAAGAATCGATTATTTTTCCCACCCCTATTGGTTACTGTACTCCAACAGTTCTAACAGAGTCTATTGTTTTGCATGTAAGCTTTTTGGTGAAGCTAGAGTTGCTGACACACGCCTTGTGGTGGGGTATAATAACTGGCAGTGTCTTTCAAAGATACTGAAGCACCATGAAAGAAGTGGTTCTTTCATCCACATAAATGCTTATCTGATGTGGAAAGAATTGGCATCCCGCTTATGGCTAGGTAAAACTATTGATAGCGAATTGCAGAGAGCTTGTTGACTCGAGTGATCGACTGCATATTCTTCCTTGCAGAAAGAAACCTGCCACTGAGGGGGACAAAATGCACAGTTAGGAAATCCTAGAAATGAAAAATTTCTGGGTATCCTTGATCTCATAGCACAGTATGATGTTACACTGACAGAGCATCTTAGAAAGGCTGCCTCTAAAGAAAACACCGGATATCTGTCCTAGTGCACTCAAAATGAATTTTTTGATTTAATTATCAGTGTGTTTTAGGTCAAATTTGTGCCCAGATCAAAGAGGGGGGGGGGGCGCCTGCTTTGTGTTTGCATACCCCCCAGAAAGTAGGCAGTTGCGCCCCTGGCATGACTAAGTATTCAAAGTGGCCAAGGAGGATGTTAAAGGCACCACGCATACACACCAGGTTGTACGCGGCGTGTAGGTCCAGCTTTGAAAAGATAGTGGCACCCTGCAGAGGCTTGAATGCGGAACTGATGAGGGGCAAAGCATACTAGTTTCTAACTGCGATATTATTGCGACCATGGAAGTCGATAAAGGGGGCGAAGGGACTTATCTTTCTTGGTAGCAAAAAAAAGAAAAAAACAGCACCAACGGGAGAAGATATGCTGAGGTCTAATGAAGCCAGAAGAGAGCGAACCCTGAATATATTCCTCCACGGCCTCCCTTTCAGGACGGGAGAAGTTGTACAGGCGACTGCTGGGCCCCCTCTGCTTTGGACAGTGCGGATTGCAAGCTGCTCCAACTCACCACCTTGCCAGCTGACCGTCGTACTGGGGATTGTGACGCTTGAGCCAGGGTTGACCAAGGACCATGGAAGTCTGAGGGGACAGGATGACAAAAAACTAAAGAGTCACCGGTGGTTTCCCGAAACAATTAATTCCAGGGGCTTGGTTCGGTGAGTAATGCGGGCAAGGTGTTGCCGTCCAAGGCGTTTTCGTCTAACGGAGAGGGGAGCTGTTCCAACACAAAGCCAACTTGAGAAGCAAACCCAGAATCAATGAAGTTCTCATCAGCTCCAGGATCCACCATGGCGGACACAGAAAGGGGTTGGCCGAGGGACGGGAGAGTGGCATCCAGCAGATTGTGTGAACCGTTGGGGACTGGGAAGGACGAGGTGTGGCTCAACAGGGCCCCTATGTTCACTGCTGAGCCTCGTCTTTTGTCAGCGACGGGCAGGCGGAGATGAGATGTCCGGGCAGTGCACAATACAGACAAACCCTGGTCCTTATGCGTTGGAGGCCCTGTGCCTGAGTTAGACGGGTGCGCCCCAGCTGCATGGGCTCCTCTGCAGACGCTGCTCGTGACACAGGTGGGGAGAGAGCAGCTCTTGGTAGGTGTGGAAGAGAGGAGCCAGTGAATGCTGGAGACATTGAACGGCTAGCCCTTTCCCTACACCGCTCACGAAGGCGGTTATCCAGCCGGATGGAGAGGCAGATTACTTCCTCAAGGCCGTCTGCCTCATCCCTAGTAGCCAGCTCATCCTTAATTGGCTCATTAAGGCTGGAATGAAAAAGTCCTCGCAGTGTGGTCGTTCTAGCCCGAGTTGACTGCTACAGCCCTAAACTCTACAGAAAATTCGGCTACACTGCGGGAGCCCTGTCGTCGGGACATAAGCCGCTTGGCGGCGTCCCCTCCCTCAACTGGGTGATCAAAAACCTTCCTCATCTCAGCAACAAAGACATCAAGATTAAAACATGCTGGGGATTTACTGTACCACAATGCTGATGCCCACGCTAGTGCATTACCCTTTAGTGAACCCAAATATAAGCAATTCTTGACCTATCGATTGGATAGGTAAGAGGTTGCTGATCGAAAACTAAGGTACACTGGATCAAAAATGCCCTACACGTACCCATGTCCCCAGCATAGTGCTCTGGAGCAGGAATGAAAGGTTCTCGGGCCTGTGGTGGCTCAGCCGGGGGAGTAGGCACAGGGGGTGGTACCGTTGCCGGCGACGAAGCCGTGGCGTGGGAGACCAGTAAGTCCAGCACGCCCATCTGCGTGACCCTGGTAGAGAGACCCTTAAAAGCCTCCATCACTTCCCGGAGGGCTTGGCTGTGTTCCCCGACCAGGGCGCCTTGAGTGGAGAGAGCTTGGCGGAAGGAGTCCATTTTCCGCTGGGTCCATTGATGGCCAGATCGTTCCGTTAGGGGAGCGATAGCTGCTGGACCCAAGAGCAGAAGACAGAGACAGTACAGGAGTTGTAGTGAAGGTGAACAGGTTTATTTGGTGTAACCAGGAGTGAGGCAGGAGGCAGGTTGGAGAGTGGGGCGCATCAGGCTGGAGGGAGTGAATCAGGCAGGCTGGAGGCATAGGTCCACAAACTATAAACAAAGAGAACAAAGGTGAGGCACGAGATTTCAACAGGAGAACTACTGAAAGTGTATATACTGGAGCCAGGTACGAATAACTACCACAGTGTATCGAAGTACGATCTGGCGACGACTGCAGGGAAACGAGGTGTATTTAGAGGGGAGTTGATGAGCTGATGCAGGCCAGGTCTGAGTGGTTGAGAGCAGCAGGCAAAGCCCAGATACAGGCAGGGGGTGTGGCCGACACAGGGGGAGAACACCCAGCACCACAACTGTGGCCATGACACCAGTATCCTTATAGTACATAATCATCAGACTTAATCATTGAAGTTAAGGCCATTGAATCTCACCTTCATATAATAACTTCAAATAATAATCGTTATAAAGTGCATACTCTTGTCCAAGCAGAATAGGCTTTCCTCACATCGACATGCCAACACTTCAAACAAAGAACCGCAGATGCAAAACCCCGGCAAGTTCCCCAATGTGGGCTCAAATGCAATAACATGTTTCCATGTAATTTGCCCACACTCTGCTGAAACAGCTGGTTAGGACATCTTATTTGGAGACACATCATGGGTGCAATTATGATGTCATTCTATAGTCATTTTGCACATATGCCAAACATTTATTGGAAGAATACATACTGTGTCAATATGAACTATGGCAATTTATTTATTTTAACCATTTACTTTATATTAATTTTCAATTGATCATTTATAGAATATTATTCAAAGTTTGGAAAAATATGGAACTGCCAATTATTTCCAAATATTAAACTGTGAGGTTCTCTGTTAAAACTGTCATCATTTAAATAATATTTAAACTAAACATTCCATAATTAGCTTAGTGTAATGTGATCTCTCTCATAATAACTCCAACAATGAACAATATTACCATATCAGAATTGATTGGGAATGTTGAATTTGAATATTAGAAGGAGCTAAAATATTCTTATTATTAGATAATTCAACATAACTTTGAACCACTACATCATCATTCTTTACTTTATCTTTGAAAATTACGAAAAGCAAAAATGGTCTGCATTATTCTTATGATTATAAGGCCAATTATTGCCATAATCACTTTCATATAAATTATTCTCTAAGTTGCATTAACAATGTATAGTTGTCATTGTCATGTTCACTGGTAATACATAGATACCAGAGACTATTGTACACTATTGTGCATTTATTATTGTAAACTGTTTTAATTTAGATACTATACACCGGTTTAATTGATACATCGTCGACAGGTGGCGTAGGAGCGTTTCCAACATGCGCAAAAACACGCGAGAAGAAGAAACAGAAGGAGACGAGAGTTCCGTACTTCCGGTGCGTCTCCAGCGGGGAGGAGAGACCTCTGTAGTAATGGCGGACACGTGTGGACAGATACTGCTGGGGTCGGGACTCACGGTCCTCTCCCACCCGCTCATGTACATCAAGGTGTTGGTTCAGGTAGGGTCCGACGGCGGGACACCATGAAGGGGTTATTGTGGAGTCTGGGAGGTGTAGGGGAGAAGATTGTGGCGATAACCTCCGAGCTGCTGACTGACAGCTCCGACCGTCGGGCTGAGATACATGAAATACAAATACAAAATTAATACATGCAAATACAAATATAGTACACACAGATACAATTACAACACACACAGATACACCGGGCCCAGCCGGAGAGGACGCGGGTTGGAGGGCGTCCCAGTGTGTCGTGAACTTTGTAAGGTTATTGCGTGAGTCTTAAGTAACGTCAAAGGTCAGAGCAGACACAGTCAACAGAGAGACGGACAGACGGGGCGCTGCACCTCCTGCATACTGTAATGATGTGTAGTGTTGCACTACTGTATGGTGTTAATGTGTTGTGTTATGGCAGTACTGTGTAGGACTATGTTGTATTATGGCAGTACTGTGTGGTATTATGGCAGTACTGTGGCAGTACTGTGTGGTATGATGGAAGTACTGTGTAGGACTGTGGTATTGTGGCAGTACTGTGTAGTATTATGTCAGTACTGTGTGGTGTTATGGCATACTGTGTAGTGTTATGGCCCTACGGTGTAGTGTTATGACAGTACTGTGTGGTATTATGGCAGTACTATGTGGTGTTTATGGCAGTGCTCTGCGGTGTTATAGCAGAACTGTATTGTTATTTCATTGTTTTTTAAACAATGTTGACACCTGTATACAAACAGAACAACCAAACTGTTAACGGAATACACGTGACCACTGATGATCTGCTCTGTGTGTCGACGACTGACCTGTTTGTCCTGTGCAGGTCGGACATGAGCCTCTACCCCCAATACTTGGAAGAAACTTGTTTCGCAGGCAAGTGTACCAGCTGCCGGGACTGTTCGCTTACGGTAGGCGGCCCGCTGGTCACGTGTTACTGTGCGTGTGTGTCATTCTGTTATCTTTTAAAGAGTCTCTCTCTCTGTTTCAGCAAAGCACATCATAAAGATCGATGGCAAAGCCGGCCTGTTCAACGGGCTGCTGCCCCGGCTCTGTGCCAGCACTATCGGCACCGTGGTCCACGGCAACATACTGCAGGTGAGTCACTCTGTCCGTCCCATTAATATAACCTCAGCTCAGCCATCGATCTGCATTCAGGGTTGGGCTTGACCATCCTGATTTTGTCCTACTGCAATATGATATCCTTTGAAGAGTTGTGTCGCCTATGTTTAATCTCTTGGTTCGATGTGGTCATGTTGGGTACAGTTTGAGTTTATTTGGTTGTATCGTAGAAAGCAATCTTTAGGCAGGCGATGTCCTCTTTAAGGCATAAGACCGAGTGACTGAGTCTGTCCTCCCGTTATCTGGAGCAGTGGAGGGGTCTCCGCACTCTGCCACCACTCGCACATAAAATGTCTGGATGGAGAATCCACCAAATTTACATATATTCAAAGCCTGTATATTTAAATATGCTGTGTAGAATGTGTTTGAGTTCACTGCTTGACAGAGCTTGTATTTGAGTCAGGCCTTTTTTATTTAGCAGCTTTACAAAAAAAAGGTGACAATGCTTGAAGGAAAGGATGCTTAACAACATGCGTATACATACAGACTAAAACCAAGGGGAGCCTAGGGGAGCATTAAAATAGTTACAGGGGCAGTATATAAACTCAGTACGGAGAACAAGGGGAGAAAAGTCAATCCAGGTGATGTCTATTAAAAGTAAAAATATTTTCTCTTTTCCAGAAATGCCATGAACGAGGTCAGTTTGAGGTAAGTTAATGACTTGATGGTTATTCAATTATTATGTATTGTATACTCAACATCAAGT
This sequence comes from Gadus macrocephalus, assembly GCF_031168955.1. Lineage (NCBI taxonomy): Eukaryota > Metazoa > Chordata > Actinopteri > Gadiformes > Gadidae > Gadus > Gadus macrocephalus. The sequence goes on along the minus strand of NC_082395.1, from coordinate 23,576,773 downwards.
CAAAATGGTTGAATTTACCAAGTAGCTCACTGGGGAAAAGGCTGGTGTTGTGCTATGATGAGATTGGACCCCAGGTTGTGTTGATCACTGTGTGGGTGTGTTGATCAGAAGGTGTGGGTGTGTTGATCTGAAGTTGTGGTTGCCTTAATCTGAGGGTGTGTGTGCTCTTCTCTCTGCCAGGTGCTGGGGGGCTGTCAGAAGGCCGAGGGGGGGTCCCTACAACACGTCCTCAACGAGGTAACGAACACAGAGGCTCACCTCACCCCCTCAGAGACGTAGGGGTTAACGAGGGCTGGGGTTAACGAGGGCTGGAGTTTTATGTTTAGTATTTTCCATGGAAATTGAAATAGACCAACAGCTCAAATTTATTAAAGATCTGCGTCGATCAGTGATTGAAACCTCGGTGCACCGTTTTGAATGTAGCAGTCACTTAAATGCTCACCATATCCTGCAGTTTCAGTAATGCCTGAGTGGTCTTATAGCAGTATAATGTTTATTTCTGTCCCTAACAGACAACAAAAGAGATGGTTGCCCGCTCCTGTGCCACAGTAGTCACACACCCCCTGCACGGTAAAGATAACCCTACTGGAACCTTCTGAGCGTTATACTGGAACCTTCTGAGCGTTATACTGGAACCTTCTGAGCGTTATACTGGAACCTTCTGAGCATTAGGGCAAGCCTTCTGAATATTAGGGCTAACCTTCTGAGGATTAGGGCTGGCCTTCTTAAGCTAACCTTATGGACATTCGAGCTAACCTTCTGAAGCTTACCTTCTAAAAACTAGGGCTAACCTTTTTCTCTCTGTTCTTTTCCGCAGTGATCACTTTGCGATGCATGGTCCAATTTATTGGGCGGGAAACTAAATACAGGTACGTGTAACAACTCCTCATGAGGAGGGATGGGGGCGCAGAAGGTTGAACATGTCCTCTCCAACATGTCCTCTCCAACATGCCCTCTCCAACATGTCTTCTCCAACATGTCTTCTCCAACATGTCCTCTCCAACATGTCCTCTCTAACATGTCTTCTCTGTGGTCCTCAGCGGTGTCTTTGACTCCGTCGTCACCATTTATAAAGAGGAGGGCGTGCTGGGATTCTTTGCGTGAGTTCCCATGTTTAATATTTGATGTATAAACCTGCCCCATGTTACTCTCCAATCGGCTGTATTTGGTTATTGAACAGTTTCAGACTAGTGGCTTTAGATGGGTTTTTTTGGTTGACCGTGAGCCTTCTCTGTGTCAGTGGGCTGATTCCTCGTCTGCTGGGGGACATCCTGTCTCTGTGGATCTGTAACCTGCTGGCTCACTTCATCAACACGTACGCCATCGACGACACGGTATGCCTTCTCTCCTCCGCAGAGGTTAGAGTCACATACTGTTAGAGAAGTTCAATAAAAGTTAAGGTACTGTTCCTCTTCTGTCCTCCGCAGATGAGTCACACAGGAGAAATCAAGAACTGTTCCCAGGCCGTGACCGGGGTATGTTTCCATCGTCTTGAACAACAACAACAGCTGTGATGAATTTCCTCATTAAGTGGTCATGTTTTGCAACTTATCGTGCAACTTCGGCTGTCTTGCAGTTCTTTGCCAGTATGCTCACCTACCCGTTCGTGCTGGTGTCCAACCTCATGGCGGTCAACAACTGCGGGTAAGCTGTAGCAAATGAAGACCTAGAAACACATGAGTCCATACTGGACGGCCCTAGTGACTGCTAACCTCTGTCTCCTCTTCAAGGCTGGCTGGTGGCCTGCCTCCCTACGCCTCCGTCTGCCCCACCTGGGTGGACTGCTGGAGGCATCTAAGCAGAGAGGTAACGCACACACACACACACACACCACCTCTGTGGACAGTGTGTAACGTAGATGTATATTAAAGAAACACTGACTGAGTTTAATAAACGTCTTTGTTGGATGACCTTTACATAACAGCATTTCCATGTTGGTGCAGCCTTTGTGTGTTTATAAACATGAACCCTGACGTGGTCACGGTATGTTCTGGGTTCGTCGTGTTCGGGTATTTTTGGTGTAACTGTCCTTCTCCTCTCCTCTCCCCAGGGCAACATGAGCAGAGGGAACAGTCTATTTTTCCGGAAGCTTCCTGCAGGAAAGACGTATGCCATTGACCAAAAGAGATTTTTTTAAGTCTAGAAGGATCTGATCAGGTAGACTCTAATTGTATTGATATAAAATAACTGATAACGTATTCCTGAGCTGGGGTTGAATGGAGGGCAACCAATATTTCGAAGCACTTGTCGAAGTTGATTTATTATTATTTGTGTTAATGTCTGCCATTATGGAATTAACAATGTTGCATTCGTTTACATCAAGGTCTGCTGCATCTTTCTGTTATTTTCATAGCGAATAACCTAATTTAAAACCTAAACGGCACTAAATGTTAAAAGCTGCCAGGCGTTTCTCCTACAGCGTGCGCTCTCACTGACTGGTCAATACGTGTCTCCTCCCCAATCGGTCTTCCCTTTACGATGTTTAACGTGACCTTCCACCGAGATGTGATGGTTCTTCTGCTTTGGTTTGCATAAAGCAATGTCTAATTCTGCATGTGTTAGTGTGTAACATTGGATAGGTACGCGGAGACCTCCTGTGGTCATGTACACACTTTTGTCATCCCTGAAACACCACTGTTTGGCCCCTGGCTGTGAAGTTAATGCTAAAGGTTCTGTGGATGTTCAAATAAAGGGGGCTCCTCACAGGAGAGGAGGATGGATGACCATATCTCCTGGCCTTCTCACAGTAGTTGAATGCTTGTATGAACTTATTCAGAATGAGCAAAATAAAAATACAAAATTATGCTTTTTTAAAAATGTCTTCTGTTTTATTAGTAATTTTTTTCCAGTGTTCGATGACATTCAATGTGGAAGCATTCTGATGTGAATCAGAAACTGCCTCATTGCTATACGGTACCAAGAAAATCTGAGGTTAAAGAAATTTGTGGCCCTTGGCTTCAACAGAGCAGATCTTCTCGGAGTATTTGACTGAAAGCTGACATCTAACACACATCACACTGAAATCATCTATCTACCCCAAAAGCACCCTTTATCTGATTATACAACACCACACACGGCGGGACTTGCTTCAGGATCCTTGTCATTTGACAAATTATAATGCTATACGTATTTACATAAAAATGTATTTAAAAAAAAAAAAAAGCCATGTTCCATCATTTCTCCAGACAAGATCAGCAGAGAGGGGGGTAGTGCTAATGAGACCCGCGTTCCTTCAGCAGTCACATGACTAAGGGTCTAGGTCTCCGCGGGGGTCTTGTGCTCCGTGTGGATGTGTGCGGTCATCGCTTTCCGGTTGGGTAAGACGAGGCTGCACTGCACGCAGCGGTAGCGCCCCCTGGTGTGCTCCCACAGGATGCGGCTATTGCCAGGCGATCCTGTTGGATAAAGAACAGCAAGTAATCATTCTAATGCTCTTCAGCACCCAAACACTAAACCCGCATGGTTGGTTCACTCTAAGGTTTAGTGTTAGTAAAATACAAAACATTGCAGTTAACATTTCTGGCTGGCTTCAAATGGTGCAAAGTGGGGGTTTTCATGTTAGGGTCCACATCATCTGAACGGGTCACAGTTGGTAGTGTGATTAGTCGTGACGCTGTGGTCACCTTGATTCTTCTTCCAAACTGCTGCAGAGGACGTGGGGGGCTGAGGCGGGGCTTGGACCTGGTGCTGGGCTTCAACCTGGCCCTGGTGCTGCGGCTGGGCTTGGAACTGGACCTGATGCTGCGACGGGGCTTGGAACTGGTGCTGGGGGTGGGCTTGGTACTGAGGCTGGTGATACATGAAATACAAATACAAAATTAATACATGCAAATACAAATATAGTACACACAGATACAATTACAACACACACAGATACACCGGGCCCAGCCGGAGAGGACGCGGGTTGGAGGGCGTCCCAGTGTGTCGTGAACTTTGTAAGGTTATTGCGTGAGTCTTAAGTAACGTCAAAGGTCAGAGCAGACACAGTCAACAGAGAGACGGACAGACGGGGCGCTGCACCTCCTGCATACTGTAATGATGTGTAGTGTTGCACTACTGTATGGTGTTAATGTGTTGTGTTATGGCAGTACTGTGTAGGACTATGTTGTATTATGGCAGTACTGTGTGGTATTATGGCAGTACTGTGGCAGTACTGTGTGGTATGATGGAAGTACTGTGTAGGACTGTGGTATTGTGGCAGTACTGTGTAGTATTATGTCAGTACTGTGTGGTGTTATGGCATACTGTGTAGTGTTATGGCCCTACGGTGTAGTGTTATGACAGTACTGTGTGGTATTATGGCAGTACTATGTGGTGTTTATGGCAGTGCTCTGCGGTGTTATAGCAGAACTGTATTGTTATTTCATTGTTTTTTAAACAATGTTGACACCTGTATACAAACAGAACAACCAAACTGTTAACGGAATACACGTGACCACTGATGATCTGCTCTGTGTGTCGACGACTGACCTGTTTGTCCTGTGCAGGTCGGACATGAGCCTCTACCCCCAATACTTGGAAGAAACTTGTTTCGCAGGCAAGTGTACCAGCTGCCGGGACTGTTCGCTTACGGTAGGCGGCCCGCTGGTCACGTGTTACTGTGCGTGTGTGTCATTCTGTTATCTTTTAAAGAGTCTCTCTCTCTGTTTCAGCAAAGCACATCATAAAGATCGATGGCAAAGCCGGCCTGTTCAACGGGCTGCTGCCCCGGCTCTGTGCCAGCACTATCGGCACCGTGGTCCACGGCAACATACTGCAGGTGAGTCACTCTGTCCGTCCCATTAATATAACCTCAGCTCAGCCATCGATCTGCATTCAGGGTTGGGCTTGACCATCCTGATTTTGTCCTACTGCAATATGATATCCTTTGAAGAGTTGTGTCGCCTATGTTTAATCTCTTGGTTCGATGTGGTCATGTTGGGTACAGTTTGAGTTTATTTGGTTGTATCGTAGAAAGCAATCTTTAGGCAGGCGATGTCCTCTTTAAGGCATAAGACCGAGTGACTGAGTCTGTCCTCCCGTTATCTGGAGCAGTGGAGGGGTCTCCGCACTCTGCCACCACTCGCACATAAAATGTCTGGATGGAGAATCCACCAAATTTACATATATTCAAAGCCTGTATATTTAAATATGCTGTGTAGAATGTGTTTGAGTTCACTGCTTGACAGAGCTTGTATTTGAGTCAGGCCTTTTTTATTTAGCAGCTTTACAAAAAAAAGGTGACAATGCTTGAAGGAAAGGATGCTTAACAACATGCGTATACATACAGACTAAAACCAAGGGGAGCCTAGGGGAGCATTAAAATAGTTACAGGGGCAGTATATAAACTCAGTACGGAGAACAAGGGGAGAAAAGTCAATCCAGGTGATGTCTATTAAAAGTAAAAATATTTTCTCTTTTCCAGAAATGCCATGAACGAGGTCAGTTTGAGGTAAGTTAATGACTTGATGGTTATTCAATTATTATGTATTGTATACTCAACATCAAGTCAAAATGGTTGAATTTACCAAGTAGCTCACTGGGGAAAAGGCTGGTGTTGTGCTATGATGAGATTGGACCCCAGGTTGTGTTGATCACTGTGTGGGTGTGTTGATCAGAAGGTGTGGGTGTGTTGATCTGAAGTTGTGGTTGCCTTAATCTGAGGGTGTGTGTGCTCTTCTCTCTGCCAGGTGCTGGGGGGCTGTCAGAAGGCCGAGGGGGGGTCCCTACAACACGTCCTCAACGAGGTAACGAACACAGAGGCTCACCTCACCCCCTCAGAGACGTAGGGGTTAACGAGGGCTGGGGTTAACGAGGGCTGGAGTTTTATGTTTAGTATTTTCCATGGAAATTGAAATAGACCAACAGCTCAAATTTATTAAAGATCTGCGTCGATCAGTGATTGAAACCTCGGTGCACCGTTTTGAATGTAGCAGTCACTTAAATGCTCACCATATCCTGCAGTTTCAGTAATGCCTGAGTGGTCTTATAGCAGTATAATGTTTATTTCTGTCCCTAACAGACAACAAAAGAGATGGTTGCCCGCTCCTGTGCCACAGTAGTCACACACCCCCTGCACGGTAAAGATAACCCTACTGGAACCTTCTGAGCGTTATACTGGAACCTTCTGAGCGTTATACTGGAACCTTCTGAGCGTTATACTGGAACCTTCTGAGCATTAGGGCAAGCCTTCTGAATATTAGGGCTAACCTTCTGAGGATTAGGGCTGGCCTTCTTAAGCTAACCTTATGGACATTCGAGCTAACCTTCTGAAGCTTACCTTCTAAAAACTAGGGCTAACCTTTTTCTCTCTGTTCTTTTCCGCAGTGATCACTTTGCGATGCATGGTCCAATTTATTGGGCGGGAAACTAAATACAGGTACGTGTAACAACTCCTCATGAGGAGGGATGGGGGCGCAGAAGGTTGAACATGTCCTCTCCAACATGTCCTCTCCAACATGCCCTCTCCAACATGTCTTCTCCAACATGTCTTCTCCAACATGTCCTCTCCAACATGTCCTCTCTAACATGTCTTCTCTGTGGTCCTCAGCGGTGTCTTTGACTCCGTCGTCACCATTTATAAAGAGGAGGGCGTGCTGGGATTCTTTGCGTGAGTTCCCATGTTTAATATTTGATGTATAAACCTGCCCCATGTTACTCTCCAATCGGCTGTATTTGGTTATTGAACAGTTTCAGACTAGTGGCTTTAGATGGGTTTTTTTGGTTGACCGTGAGCCTTCTCTGTGTCAGTGGGCTGATTCCTCGTCTGCTGGGGGACATCCTGTCTCTGTGGATCTGTAACCTGCTGGCTCACTTCATCAACACGTACGCCATCGACGACACGGTATGCCTTCTCTCCTCCGCAGAGGTTAGAGTCACATACTGTTAGAGAAGTTCAATAAAAGTTAAGGTACTGTTCCTCTTCTGTCCTCCGCAGATGAGTCACACAGGAGAAATCAAGAACTGTTCCCAGGCCGTGACCGGGGTATGTTTCCATCGTCTTGAACAACAACAACAGCTGTGATGAATTTCCTCATTAAGTGGTCATGTTTTGCAACTTATCGTGCAACTTGGGCTGTCTTGCAGTTCTTTGCCAGTATGCTCACCTACCCGTTCGTGCTGGTGTCCAACCTCATGGCGGTCAACAACTGCGGGTAAGCTGTAGCAAATGAAGACCTAGAAACACATGAGTCCATACTGGACGGCCCTAGTGACTGCTAACCTCTGTCTCCTCTTCAAGGCTGGCTGGTGGCCTGCCTCCCTACGCCTCCGTCTGCCCCACCTGGGTGGACTGCTGGAGGCATCTAAGCAGAGAGGTAACGCACACACACACACACACACACCACCTCTGTGGACAGTGTGTAACGTAGATGTATATTAAAGAAACACTGACTGAGTTTAATAAACGTCTTTGTTGGATGACCTTTACATAACAGCATTTCCATGTTGGTGCAGCCTTTGTGTGTTTATAAACATGAACCCTGACGTGGTCACGGTATGTTCTGGGTTCGTCGTGTTCGGGTATTTTTGGTGTAACTGTCCTTCTCCTCTCCTCTCCCCAGGGCAACATGAGCAGAGGGAACAGTCTATTTTTCCGGAAGCTTCCTGCAGGAAAGACGTATGCCATTGACCAAAAGAGATTTTTTTAAGTCTAGAAGGATCTGATCAGGTAGACTCTAATTGTATTGATATAAAATAACTGATAACGTATTCCTGAGCTGGGGTTGAATGGAGGGCAACCAATATTTCGAAGCACTTGTCGAAGTTGATTTATTATTATTTGTGTTAATGTCTGCCATTATGGAATTAACAATGTTGCATTCGTTTACATCAAGGTCTGCTGCATCTTTCTGTTATTTTCATAGCGAATAACCTAATTTAAAACCTAAACGGCACTAAATGTTAAAAGCTGCCAGGCGTTTCTCCTACAGCGTGCGCTCTCACTGACTGGTCAATACGTGTCTCCTCCCCAATCGGTCTTCCCTTTACGATGTTTAACGTGACCTTCCACCGAGATGTGATGGTTCTTCTGCTTTGGTTTGCATAAAGCAATGTCTAATTCTGCATGTGTTAGTGTGTAACATTGGATAGGTACGCGGAGACCTCCTGTGGTCATGTACACACTTTTGTCATCCCTGAAACACCACTGTTTGGCCCCTGGCTGTGAAGTTAATGCTAAAGGTTCTGTGGATGTTCAAATAAAGGGGGCTCCTCACAGGAGAGGAGGATGGATGACCATATCTCCTGGCCTTCTCACAGTAGTTGAATGCTTGTATGAACTTATTCAGAATGAGCAAAATAAAAATACAAAATTATGCTTTTTTAAAAATGTCTTCTGTTTTATTAGTAATTTCTTTCCAGTGTTCGATGACATTCAATGTGGAAGCATTCTGATGTGAATCAGAAACTGCCTCATTGCTATACGGTACCAAGAAAATCTGAGGTTAAAGAAATTTGTGGCCCTTGGCTTCAACAGAGCAGATCTTCTCGGAGTATTTGACTGAAAGCTGACATCTAACACACATCAAACTGAAATCATCTATCTACCCCAAAAGCACCCTTTATCTGATTATACAACACCACACACGGCGGGACTTGCTTCAGGATCCTTGTCATTTGACAAATTATAATGCTATACGTATTTACATAAAAATGTATTTAAAAAAAAAAAAAGCCATGTTCCATCATTTCTCCAGACAAGATCAGCAGAGAGGGGGGTAGTGCTAATGAGACCCGCGTTCCTTCAGCAGTCACATGACTAAGGGTCTAGGTCTCCGCGGGGGTCTTGTGCTCCGTGTGGATGTGTGCGGTCATCGCTTTCCGGTTGGGTAAGACGAGGCTGCACTGCACGCAGCGGTAGCGCCCCCTGGTGTGCTCCCACAGGATGCGGCTATTGCCAGGCGATCCTGTTGGATAAAGAACAGCAAGTAATCATTCTAATGCTCTTCAGCACCCAAACACTAAACCCGCATGGTTGGTTCACTCTAAGGTTTAGTGTTAGTAAAATACAAAACATTGCAGTTAACATTTCTGGCTGGCTTCAAATGGTGCAAAGTGGGGGTTTTCATGTTAGGGTCCACATCATCTGAACGGGTCACAGTTGGTAGTGTGATTAGTCGTGACGCTGTGGTCACCTTGATTCTTCTTCCAAACTGCTGCAGAGGACGTGGGGGGCTGAGGCGGGGCTTGGACCTGGTGCTGGGCTTCAACCTGGCCCTGGTGCTGCGGCTGGGCTTGGAACTGGACCTGATGCTGCGACGGGGCTTGGAACTGGTGCTGGGGGTGGGCTTGGTACTGAGGCTGGTGCTCCGGTGGTGCTTGGAACTGGCCCTGGTGCTGAGATTGGAACTGACCCTGGCCCTGTGCTTGGGCTTGGAACTGGCCCTGGGCTTGGAACTGGCCCTGGTACTGAGATTGGAGCTGGCCCTGTGCTTGGGCTTGGAACTGGCCCTGGTTCTCAGTCTGGCCATCAAACTGAAGCGGGTCAGCGGTCAGCATGTCGCCATCATTACATGTCAAAGACGGCCGGCTGAAGTTCTGGAGCTGCTGGTAGGAAGGTGTCTCCTGAGAGTCCTTGAGAGGGCTCTGGTGTGAGGGGGGGGCGCTGGCCTGCTGGCTGTGAGAGGGGGCCTGCGTGTGGCCCGTCGCTGACTCTCCCTGGGGGGTCCCCTGCTCCTGGCTCCAGTCCTCCCCGGCGGCAGCGGGGTACCCTGTTGGGCCCTCGGGGGCCGGGGGGCCCTGCGTCTGCTCCGTCTTCAGCTTGGCCCGAGACACCTTGGAGCAGGTGTGCAGGTGCAAGAGAAGACCGCGGTGCGAGCGCAGTTTGGCACGGCAGCTCTCACACCTGCAGAGAGGAAAGGGTCAGTATCAGAGAGAGCTGAAGGGTGAGATAATATATATAGATAATAGATCTGCAAGCATCTAGAGCCCGGGTAATAGACTCACAGGAAGAAGATATTTGGTTTGTGATGGTGCCTCATGTGCTGCATCAGTTGTTGCATGTCAGGAAAAGAGTCACTGCAGCCGATCGAGGAACAGAGCAGGATTTTACCTGGGTGGAGGAGAGGTGTGACGTGTGAGTACAGTACGTCATGTGTCAGGGAGAGGGGAAATGTACAACATTCGACGGACAGCAACTCAACCAACGTGCATAGGAATCTATACTATCCCATTCCCACCTGGGATAGACTCAGCAGGAATCTCATGGTCTTTGATATGACTTTCGAGGGCCACCGTGTCCGTGAAAACGCGTTTGCACCCGTAGAGAGGACAATGCAGCCGTCGGTTCCCTGGAAGAGAAGTTCGGAATGAATACAATAACTATACACTATTACAACTAGGAGAGGTTTCATGTGACGAACCTTCTGGATGGCGGGTCAGGGTTTGCGTGGACATCATCGCTGCAGAGTAGACACTGCTGCAGTATCCAAACCTTATCTTAGAAGAGCAACATGCAAACCAACAGCAGAGATACAAGGTAAAGTGTAAATAGACTGCGCACGCACCTCTACGATCCCGTCCTCCGGAAGCGGAAGCAGCCTCCGGCTTCAGTGTGCATCAGCCATCCACGGTGGAAAGTTTAGGTAAATTCAGAAGATGCTCTTTATTAATCTCTATTAGGTAAACAGCGTTTGTAGTTTGTATGAGTGCATGCTAGTGATATCGCATGTCACTTTATATAATGCATAATATGATCATGATCTTTGAGGACAAGGGTTCATGTTGAATGATGCGGAGCTGCACTCTGCACAACAGTAACGCCATTTTCAATTGGAATAATTCCACTTCACCTGCGTCCAGGTTTAGTTTATTAAGTCTCCTGTAATGCACGGGGATGATGAGATATACGACGGTCTTTGGGAAATCTCTGTGTGACCATGAGGTCTGCAGTAACCACGAGGGTCCAGGTGGCAGAAAGCCGCTCATGTATTACGTCCTTCATGTTTCATTTGCTCTTGATTCCCGTTGGGACTTAAGTTATTATGTTTCTATAATTTTAACTAACCGTACCCCCAATACAGAACCACAACAGAAAATACTTTTGCATGTACAATCTTAATGTTCTGTATTCGATTTGAGTCTGGCTTTCCCTCCTTTTCACCCACAGAGTTTCTGATCGCACCTTAGCGCGATGGACCTAAGTGCTGAAGTTATCACGTCAAAATCAAACGTCCCTCCGTCCTGATAAGCCCTCCTGTGAGTCCACCAGTCCAGTGAGACACCGTCTTAACAGCTCTGGTAACCTGCACTAGAGATAGTATCAGTTAGCACCACGGTTCATCTCTGTAGGCCTCTTACACCATCTCCCAGCATTAGCATGTTAATGGTGGTGTGTTCTGGTCAATGTTTAGTAGTTTATCGTGAAATGAGTTGTCATTATGGAGACATTGTTGTGTGCCAAACCGCTACATCGTTTCGCATGCAGGACGTGACAAAACAAAGTTTGGATTAACCTTGGATACGGTTAGCATAACAGAATGATTATGTTGTTTTAGGATCTTAGATGAATGCAACTATTGAATACGAATTTATTACCATTAGTATAACGCACTCATACAAGGTGAGCTTTCAGTAGGCTTGTCGGACCCCACTTTAATTGTTGCTGGCTGGTCTGAGATTGCGCTCTTGGACATTTCTTTCTTTATGTAGTTATAGTAATAATAACCCTCATCACCTCCTCCAGCATTGCAAATGTGCCTCTTCATGTACATATGCAATACTTCTACTAAATTCTGCTACGTGGAATTTATAAGCTGAAAGACATTCTGAAGTAACGATGAGAAACTTTTCTGTTCTTGTTCATTGTGCAGGTTGGGTCAGTTCACCTTCCTGCTCAGAGATCACAGCTCAGGAGCGATCCTCCCAGGTGAGTGATGACTCGGGGCTCACCTGGCCCGGGCGGCGACAGGTCTGTCGCATTCTCCATCAGTCTGTTTTTAACGTTATCAAGAGTTAAGAGGAGGCAGACATTCTGTGCTCATATACAAATGTATTTCACAAACTCTCAGAGATGGAACTGGGCTTGGTGTAGGGGAGGTTAAAAGTTGGAGCCTCCGTTGACTTCTTACCTTTGACCCTGTTCAGGCGTGGCCTCCTAGCTGAACAGACACCATGTGTGACCGCCTCTCTGCCGGCGGCGGCCGCGAGCCGCGGATCCGCGGGGGTGTGGTCAAGGTGCCGGGCGACCTGGAGCTGAGCGACTCTGACCCCGAGGACCCGGGGGCCGGCCCCCCACTGGACGCCGAGGTCAGGGAGCTGAACTCCTCCAGCGAGGAGGAGGAGGAGGTGGCGACGGTGCGCTGCGGCCGCCCGCTGCCCGCCGCACCGCTCAGCAACTTCAGCCTGAAGGGCGGCAGCAGCAGCTTCTCCTTCCGCAGCCGCAACATCTTCGACTGCCTGGACACCGTCGCCAAGGAGACCTCCTCGCCGGGCAAGGACGGCGTCGCTATGGAGACCGCCTCCCCGCCGGGCAAGGACGGCGTCGCTATGGAGACCGCCTCCCCACCGGGCAAGGACGGCGTCGCTATGGTGACGTCCCCCAAGCCGGGGCAGGACGGCGCCGTCGACGGGGTCTTTGTGAGGCCCTCGCCTCCGCCGCCACTTGGCTGCGGGAAGAAGACCGGCGGGCCGCAGGCGGGGCGGAAGCGCCACGTTACCGAGGGCCCCGGGGACCCGGTCCAGGTCCCGGCCCGCAGAGGGGCCCCGGACTACCTGCTGCACCCGGAGCGCTGGACGCGCTACAGCCTGGAGGAGGTGGCGGAGACCAGCGACAGTCGCAACCGTAGCGTGGCGCTGCAGTACCTCCTCAGCCTGCAGCAGAGCCAGGAGCCGGCCCCGGGGCCCGAGGGGGCCTGCTTCGTCCCCCCCGACCCGTCCTGCGCCCCAGCCCCGGGGCCCGAGGGGGCCTGCTTCGTCCCCCCCGACCCGTCCTGCGCCCCGGCCCCCGAGGGCAGCGTGGGGCCCTCCCCCCACAGGATCATCTTCTCCAGGCCCGGCCGGGGCCCCGGGAGGGAGGAGCGGGGGGACGAGGGGAGAGTGGCCCCAGACGGGGGGGGAAGGAGGGGAGCTCTGAGCCACCTGCAGGAGGAGGAGAAGGAGGAGGAGGAGGACGACCTGGACTGCAGCACGGCCGCCGTGCCTCCCAAGGTGGAGCAGAGGAAGAGGAAGATAGGGCCTGGGAGAGGAGGCGGAGGGCTGATGATGGAGGAGGAGAAGGAGGAGAAGAGCGAACCAGAAGTCGCGCCAGAGTTCGCCTCCTTCAGGAAGGCTCACCGCAAGAACTACAGGAAGACGTCGGAGCAGGAGGATGAATGAGGGACTGCTGACCGGACCCCCGGGGAGTCTCTCCTGGTCTCTCTCCACTGAGGGGGGCTCTGTCACCCAGCACACCCCCGGAGAATACCACTTAATGGTTGGGCTGTATATCTTTCTGCTGATTTGGGTGTATCGCTGTACAGAAGTTTTTTTTATAATAAAAATGCTTTTTGCAAGCTAAGCTGACACAATTAGATTTTGTTTTTAAGTTATTTTGATTTCACCCCAGAAATACTTTACATAATTGTTCAAATGTTGAATTGCAATTTTTAAGATTAAGAATCATGGATCGGATTTCAAGCTGTACTTAAACTGCCCTGTTGCATTATATTTTTTTATAAAGAAAACTAAAGACATCATTTAACAATTAGCTTTAATTAAAAAATTTAACTTCAGACATTTGAAAAGTGAATTGATTACATTTTAGCAATATGAAAAAGCATCTGCACATGAATGACGGGGTTGCATTTAACATTTGACCTTATCCTAGAATATGATATTTTAATTGTGCTCCGTAGTCGCTAGAGAAAACCATAATAAGGAATCTTGAGGTTGGATCAACGGTAGATACTCTGATCATCATTCAGCAAGGAATTGAACCTTTCATTGAGTCACAAATGACCTATCACTAAACTGAAATGAAAAGTAATCAGAATTTAGTTTGATTAGCTGACAAATACAATCCAATGGAAATATATAATATAATTATCGAAAATTTTGTGAACAATGTAAAAGAAATTACATTATTAAAAATATAAATTACAGAAGAGAAATGTGGAATAAAAAAAAATCAAATGTCCATCTTATTTAAAGATAATAAAACAATGTTTAATTCATCAATGTCAGGGGTCCATGCAGTCTAAAAAGTTGGGGATGACCAGTAAAACCGTTTCCTCTGAACTATTCTATTATAAACCATGCTAGACAGAAGCTCTCCAATGCAAATTAGAACTACACCGGCTAATTAACATTTTGGGTTTCCCTCTCCAATTCGTTGTTTCTCTTCGAGCTAGAGTTTGTTGGCATGTTTCAACAAATAAGAGAAACTGGACAGACATGGTGTCCCCCTTTGTACACTGACTCCTGATTCTAGTCACGTTCTGATACGATATGAGTCTGTCCCAGTAAACCGACATATCGTCCCGATACACGGTAAACCTCTACATATCGTCTTTCACAATATACCTCTACATATCGGCTTTCCCATTAAACCTACATATCGTCTATCCCAGTAAAGCTGGGGTTTCATTGTGAAAGGAGTAAAAAATGAGCACATATTAACATTCTGCAGCACTGATTTGTGAAGGCCTACAATATAGGCTACCCTGAACAAACAGCAAGTAGGGAAGAAAATAAATGCTAGTCTATAAACTAGAGAATAGGTTGTTAAAGGCCTATCTATGCTGATACGGTTATTCAAATGCTACCGTTCGCTATGCTCTTTCATGAGACTGGTTTGCATGTGGGATGAGACGCTGCTGCAGATCAGAGTGGTCCACCCAGAACTCATTTGCCTTCTCTGCAGCTCTTCCACATGTTAGGTGCGTGTACCTTGGCGTGGTGCAGAATGGCCATATTTGGGCATACGCGTCGGAGTGGCCTTTTTATCTCCGTGCTCCTGGGGTGACGTCACACAGGAGTACAGGTGAGGAGCAACAGTCAGAAAGCTACCTGCAACTACTTAACAATGCGGAAGTGAGTATCTGTGAGGTGTTGTTCTGATGTATGGCCCAGATGGACGACGGTCTCTCCGGAACAGTGGACACCGACAGTAATGTGCGCCATTGGATATGACTGGACTCTCTCTCCGCAGTAGTAACGAGTAATCCGCCCTCATCATGTTCTGCAGAAAAGCCAAGGTAAGAAGACGACAGTTCATGTAGGCTGTGGTAAACAACCATAGTGAAAGCCGATTGGCGTTGATTGCTCATACTTTTTCAGCACATTAAAAGTTTTCATTTTGGTTTCTCTTGAGGCTATAGGCCATCCATTTATAAAGTGTTGGGGTTAATTAGTTTATATTCCCCTCCCCCCCGCATAGAGAGACGTTTCTCAGTCACATTCACGGGAGACTGGTGAGTTACTCAGACAGAGAGAGGCCCCTGATCTGGGCCCCTGCTTTGCTTTATGTGTGGCCCCCTTTTTAAACCTCGCTGTTCTTTGCCTCCTTGAAACCACCCACGTATTCTATCTCTCATGACGACATTTATGAACTGTTACTTCTAGATTTATGTACAAACCCAACGACTGTGTGGACGAGTAAGATAGCTTGCAGGTTTCTGTTCCGGACAAGACAGGACCTGTTTATGTGTGATTGTGTTGATGTTTGTGTGTGTGTGTGTGTGTGTGTGTGTGTGTGTGTGTGTGTGTGTGTGTGTGTGTGTGTGTGTGTGTGTGTGTGTGTGTGTGTGTGTGTGTGTGTGTGTGTGTGTGTGTGATACTGAAGAAAGGAGTGTTGATTGTTAATCCGGTCTTTTTGTGTTGTAGGAGGACATCGAGCTGTCTGACAGGGATTTCCCTCAAAGATCTCCCCTTCTGCCCGTGTTGGTGAGCATTCTGAAATCAGTCTATTACACAAATAATAACACTGTTATAACGGTGATGAACTTTCCTGGACATCCAAACACAACTAGCAGTCTCTTAAATCACATTTGATACCTGACCACGTGTAGTGTGTTTGTTTTCATGAATATGTATCATCCTGTATCAAACATCCAGTAGTAGCAAGAATATGTTATTTATATATATAGAGAGGGATTGATACAAACTGAGACTTACATATTGACAGACTGTCATCTCCTGTCAGACTCTCAGTCTTTTCAGAGATCAGGTATTCCTGATCAGCGCTTCTGTGTTTTACTTGATCTTTATTTCATTCATTCATAGGACTGTATTTGTGTTATCTGGGATTGGTCCCTCTATGTACCTGCTTAACACCTGAATCAACTTAATGGGTTAATAGAGGTTTATCGTATCTTATCTTACAGGCCAACTGTCAGAAAGTGTACAGTTGTGCGGTATTGTACTACACTCCTTTTATCTCCACCCGCGCTCACCAGCTCACCCAGATACACTCTGTGATAGGCCAATCTCACAGACATAAAAAGAGGGGATCTTAACCCCTGGAAGCAGGACTGACGGGCCAGTAACCTGTAATGGGTCAGTGCTGTGTGGGTCAGTGTTGTGTGTTGTTGTACTGACAGCATTCCTGAACCCTTGCTGCGAGGCTTTATTTGTATGTCAGAGTGATAAGATCTAACGTTTGCAGTCGTTTGCCAAACATGGCCTCTTCAATAGCACGCCTCGTCAAACCTGAAACCATTAAAACCTGGATCGTAAGATTACAACAGTAAGATCAACCACTTAGCTTAGCCAAAGTCGTAGTCACTGCAAACCCATGTTTGCATTGAGCAGAATATTGCCTTGTAGGCTGTGGGTTGAGTATTTAGCCTCAGTGCTCGATAGCTTAGCATGAATTTCAGGTGGCGATGTACACATAATTAAATCCTGATCAACAACTCCCTCTGGCTTTTGTTATGATGATGGCCCAGAGGGCAGACTCAAACAAACATGTTTTATGAGTGTACCAGCCACCTTTATAATAAAATAGTCAGTGAGATTTAGTGCTTGTGTACTTAGTCTGTTGGCCTTAATGCTTGTGTCGTTAGTCAGTGAGCCTTAATGCTCGACTCCTAAGAGTCAGTGAGCCGTAATGTGTCCATAGAGTCAGGGAGCCTTAATGCTTGTGTACTTAGATTCAGTGAGCCTTAAGGGCTGATTATGGTTCCACGTTCGCACAACGCAATGACCACGCAGTCGCTTCGACGCAGTCTTCAACCTTATGGTTCTGTGTCAGGTTTTAGTAAGCGGACCAATCAAGGCCCTTGCTGCTGCATCGCCTCAACGGAAGGTTACAATTTTTGGGAGGCGCACGTCAGGCCCTTGCGGTAAAAGCAAGGAGGGTCCACAAGGACGTAAGGGCTCCGTAACCCCCTTTCGTTGCGTGAACGTAGGACCATAATCAGCCCTTTAGTGCTTCTTTCGTGAGTCAGTGCCTTAATGCTTGTGTCCCTATGCCAGGCCCCCCAGAAGAGCTATGACTACGTGCTGGTGGGCCATAAGGACGAGGAGGCAGAGGGGGGCCAGGAGACCCAGAGGACCATGAAGCAGAAGGCCTTCATCGAGATGCTGAGGAAGAAGAACATCAAAGTGCTGGTGAGCTCCCAGTGAACGGTTCACTGTGCTGGCAACATAAGCAATCAATCAACTAATCTTTACAGCCCCAATAAAGGGAACGTAATCCGACATTGTCAACATGTCCTTTCAGGAAATCCCCCATGATGACAAGTTGTTCTACGGTCTGCGGGCCCCCAACGAAGTGTTTGAGGACTACAAGTACCTGCTCAAGGTCTCTGACGCCTGCAACTGGATCGAAGAACCCAAGGCGGTGGTCCCGCAGTCCACCCGGTACGACCCACGGCTGATACACACAGCTACACTACACAAACGTTAGTTGTACAAACACATAGCTACACGCATGTACCTGATACACACGTATACACACAGCGACACGCATGTACCTTATACACACACCCCTAAACACATGTACCTCATACACACAGCCCTACACGCATGTACCTCATACACACACCCATACACGCATGGATACACACAGCGACACGTATGTACCTGATACCAGTGGTGTAGTCTATTTTATTGTAGTGAGTATACTGTGATGATACCCTCCCAGCCTCGTACAAACCCGTCCCACCGGTACGTGTACGTGTGTGGCACTTATGGGGTGTCGCACCACACTCACCAACGCAGGGGTCTACAACCCGCTGATTTAAGAGTATAACGATTATCAACAATCATGGAAGGCTGGGTAGGTTTATCAGTTTTAATAACAGTATGAACAAATAGAACACATAAATGACAAGTTGTCCTTTGTATATCTATAGTAGCAATAGCACATGCTAAACAAGGACAAAATCTACTCAAAATAATTTAATGAACTGTTTACAACCATGGCTAACCAGTGCATGAGAAGGAGATGACAGGAGACTAATGTTTCACTCTTTCAATTGCTCTAATTTGAGCTCTTACTGTTGTTATCTAACATACCATACAGTAATTGAATTGTGTAAAATTGTGAAATTACTGCACCTTAAAAATGACCATGAATTAGCTATACTCTCATTTGCATAGTGATTAACATTATGAATTTCAATTGTGTATACCAACTGTATGTTGGCTGACATTTACCTAACTTTTTTTCCCTTCACTCTAAAAGAGGATGCCTGTTTTAAAATTTCCTAGCCTGACACCCAGTCTGAAAGGCTGGACAGGGGTTCTCATCTAAAAGTAACAAGGAGATATAAAGTGGGATTAAAACATTGTCTTCTGTTGACTGCTTGTTATGTGGTTTACACATTAATATGGGAGGACTAGACACACACATGCGCACGCACACACACGCGAGAAGGAGGGGCTCGGCCCGCAACTAACGTGCGGAGATGCAGGGGCAGCTTCGCGCTTCGTAACAGACAGGGCAGAGCGCGAGCGCGCAGGGGGAATTTTATGAATGGTGAATGTAGGAGATAACTTCCCCTGCTTAAAGTATTTTATTGCAGTTATACCCAACCGGTATTTGCGAAAAATAAACACAGAAGTGAAAGATCTGTCACAAGACGATTGATACGTATCCGTGCACATTTTTAAGTGGGTATACGCAAATCCTGGTGCGTTCCTAGTGGGTATACGGCGTATACCTGCGTATCACGTAGACTACACCACTGCCTGATACACACTCACACACTCCTACACGCATGTAAGACACCAGCAGCAGGTCAAGAGCTCTCTGAGGCTAATGCGACTCTCTCTCGTTAGACGGATGGTGTTGCTTTGGTTTAAGACCTCCAGTCGCTCTCCCTCCCTTAGCAAATAATGTGCTGACAGGCCACTTTATTCCACTCTTCCTCCATGTCCATTATGTCCCTAGGATCCGGATTGTTCACCACATCCTGCATCACACATATCTCGATAATGGAGGTAAGGAAACGTTTTCTCTAAAAGCTCTGGATTGCCTTATTCTAAAGGAGGAGGAAATATGTAGGGTGCTGAAAAAGCCTTTAGCAGTGGTGATCTGATCACATCGACCACATGTCATAATTTAAAAAAACGTATTTCAACCACTAGGAGGCGATACCTAGTTTTGTCTAGGTGACGCGGGTAACACACAGGACACAACTCACCACAAACTAAAATGATCCGACAAGGAACAAAGGAAAGACAAGGGTTTTAATACCAAACACAGGGCACGCAACGAGTAAAAGCTGAAACACATTAGGGGAGGGAGCAGTAATCACACAGTAGGGAAAACTGGCATGGGGAGAAACAAGACAGATACCAAAGTAAAACAGGTAACACACCAAAACAAGACAAGGAAACAGACAGGCCATGACACTCTCTCTCTCTCTCTCTCTCTCTCTCTCTCTCTCTCTCTCTCTCTCTCTCTCTCTCTCTCTCTCTCTCTCTCTCTCTCTCTCTCTCTCTCTCTCTCTCTCTCTCTCTCTCTCTCTCTCTCTCTCTCTCTCTCTCTCTCTCTCTCTCTCTCTCTCAGAGGACCTTCATGAGCTGCTGAAGAAGCATGTGTTTGAGACGTTCTTCTGTCTCCACGAGGTGAGGGCATCCTTGGATTGACCTGACTCAGCAAAATTTAGCAGTTGTGTAAAAGCCTGTGCGTCGTTTGCATATTGACGTGAAAACACTGCTTTGGAATTAAAATGCCCCCCCCCCCCCATGCAGAGGCCATGAGGAGATCTCCTTGGAAGGTCATTCATAAACCTCTCACCGTCAACGCACTTCAAACCTTCTGTGTAGCCTCGGGGTTCTGACCGGTTCTTTCCATGTGTCCCGTGTTCCACAGAAAAGGGCCCAGAAGGAACTGAGGACCAACTGGGCCCGGTGGTCCAGCCTGTTCATCCGCCAGCCGTTCAACGAAGTCAAGTCAGTCCTCGCTCCTCTCCCCCCTCTCGTCTCTCAGCCCCTCCCCTCCCCTATGTCCCCCTGTCTCCCCCCCTTCCCTGTCTCATATGTGCCCCCCTTCCCTCTCCCCCCCTCCCCCTCGCCTGTCCCTCCCCTTATCTCCTCTGTCTCCCCCTCCCCTCACTTCTGTCCCCCCCTCCCCTAACTTCTGTCCCCTCTCCCCTGTCCCCCCCCTCCCGTCTCCCCAGCCCCCCCCCCTCCCCTCTCCCCCCCCCCCCTCCCCTCTCCCCCCCCCCCCCCCCCCCCCTCCCGTGTCTTCCCTCCCCTCTCGTTGTCTCCCTGGTCCTGAGGACCCCTGCGTGTGGCCGCGTCCCCCGGTGACAGCGCTGTGCTTGTGTTCTGAACAGGGCGTACTTCGGGGAGAAGGTGGCGCTGTACTACCTGTGGCTGGACTGGTACACCAAGCTGCTGGTCCCGGCCGCCGTGCTGGGGATGCTGGTGTTCCTGTACGGCCTGGCCTTCTTCAACAGCAACCCGCTCATGTAGGTGGTCACAGACCGACAGACCGTTCGTACGCCTCCTTCCAAACGTTATCCGCCTAAATCACGGCTCAGAAAACATGTATGAGTTTAGTGTTCTTAAAGATGTGATGAACCGCTCTTCGGAGAGCGGTTCTCTGCCGCCCGCTCTTCCGGGCAGGCCTGTTGAGGTCCGCTCCTCAGCGGGAACACGCTGATGGGTGTGAGGCTGTTTCTGTCTCCTCCTTCCAATGCTCCCTCTGCTGGTTTCTTTCAGTAAGGAGGTGTGTGAGTCTGACATCATTATGTGCCCGCGCTGTGACAAGAGGTGCCCGGTTTGGAACCTGTCGGACACGTGTGCGTACGCCAAGGTGAGCCTAAAAAAAATATAAATATAAAATATAAATAAGCTAAACAAAGGTAAGAGTTGGTATGATTTAAGTCTACATATTGCGGTGAGTTCAAGGAAAATAGGTTAGAAAAAATTTATCCATCAATGCGCTCTCTGAAACAATTTTAATCCAAATTAAAGACAACTTCTAATTGTATAAGTATTTATTTCAACTCATAGTCTGGCTTATTATGTTAAGTGCAGGCATGTTACAATTTCCTTGACAATAATTATACTAATTTCTAGGGGGGGCTTCTGAACATCTTCGGGGGGGGGGGGCTTAAACCCGCCAAAATAAGTCTAACGACGTCCTTGATGACTCTGAGTCGATTAATACGCCCTTATTAACAACGAGAGAAAAATAGTAAAAGAGGGAAAAAAAACATTAGATTGGGATACGTTTTGTTGCCCTGTTTCTTTCTTTCTTTCTTTCTTTCTTTCTTTCTTTCTTTCTTTCTTTCTTTCTTTCTTTCTTTCTTTCTTTCTTTCTTTCTTTCTTTCTTTCTTTCTTTCTTTCTTTCTCTTTTTTTCTACATCGCATCACAATAGTTGAGGTATAATATGCAGCTCAGTAAAACCAGGATATTGACAAAGCCCACGTTTGTCCCTCGGTATACCAGGTCAGCCATCTTTTTGACAATGAGGCCACGGTGGCCTTCGCCATGTCCATGGCCATATGGGGTGAGAATGACCACGTTATTAACACTCTACACTTAGATTACAATCGGGCCGATTTCACAGCCGATTGTACTCAAAATGAAATCGTAATTTCTGTGTTTTCACATAAGCTGCCCAGTGCTTTGATGTCCTCCATCTTGTAGTCCGTCTATTTGAGCGTCTTGTTCCCATCAGCCACCCTGTTCCTGGAGCTGTGGAAGAGGCAGCGGGCAAAACACGTGTCCAAGTGGAAGGTCTACGACTGGTGTGAGGAGGAGGTAAGCGGTCTGAACACTCCCACTGGCTTCCTATCCTAAACCTATCTGACCTATTTGACCTCTCTGACCTATCCTAAACCTCTCTGACCTGTCTGATATCTCTGACCCCTCTGACCTATCCTAAACCTATGTGACCTATCTGACCCCCACACTCGCACCTACCACACTGTGGCCGTGTCCACGCTATGTTGTTTAAGATTACCCTTGGACACCTAAAGGACACCTTTTCTTACGCCGGATTGAGTCTGGGCTGCCGGCATAGAGACGGATGAAGGCGTTTAAACTCTAAGCTGGTGTAGTGGGGACAGAACTGGCCCTCACCTCTGACCTCTGACCTGGGGCTGACCTGTTCCCCAGGAGGAGCTGATCCTGGACATCGTCAACGACCAGGACTGTAAACCCAAACACTTCAGGCACTCCTACCTCAGCAGCATGCTGGTGTTGATCCTCGTGACCCTGATGGTGAGTCACTCACTCACTCACTCACTCACTCACTCACTCACTCACTCACTCACTCACTCACTCACTCACTCACTATGTGTCTGTGTGTACGTGTGTGTGTGTGTCTGTGTGTGTGTGTGTGTTTCTACGTGCGTTTGGTTGTGTGTGTGTGTGTGTGCGTGTGTCCAGCTGGTGGTGATCATCGGGATCGCCCATGCCATCGTGGTCTTCCGCGTGGTGGCGGCCCCGCTGCTGTCGGAGGGCAGCTGGGAGTTCATCCGGGACCACGCCAACACGGTGGCCGTGCTGCTGGGGGCCGTACTGCACTACCTCACCATCCAGATCATGACCCGGGTAAGACCCCCTCAGAACCCCCCCATCATGACCCGGGTAAGAGCCCCTCAGAACCTCACCATCATGACCCGGGTAAGACCCCCTCAGAACCCCCCCATCATGACCCGGGTAAGACCCCCTCAGGACCCCCCATCATGACCCGGGTAAGAGCCCCTCAGAACCCCCCCATCAAGACCCGGGTAAGAGCCCCTCAGAACCCCCCCATCATGACCCGGGTAAGAGCCCCTCAGAACCCCCCCATCATGACCCGGGTAAGACCCCCTCAGGACCCCCCATCATGACCCGGGTAAGAGCCCCTCAGAACCCCCCCATCATGACCCGGGTAAGACCCCCTCAGGACCCCACCATCATGACCCGGGTAAGACCCCCTCAGGACCCCACCATCATGACCCGGGTAAGAGCCCCTCAGAACCCCCCCATCATGACCCGGGTAAGACCCCCTCAGGACCCCACCATCATGACCCGGGTAAGACCCCCTCAGTATCCCCCCATCCAGATAATGACCGGGTAAGACCCTCTCATGACCCGGGTAAGACCCCCTCATGACCCGGGTAAGACCCCCTCATGACCCGGGTAAGACCCCCCTCATGATCCCTCCATTCAGACCTCGACCCAGTAAGACCCTGCTCCCTGCTCAGGTCCCTTCATAGACCCCAGAGCTGTTGTGGTCGGACCCCACTGGTCAGACTTCAGGGTCCGATCCAGACACGATGGGCAGATGGGGTCAGATCTGGCCCAACAGGACGGGTCACTTTCTTCTGCTTCATATTTGTCTTGGCCAATCATGTTGCTGTTAGGCCGTCGGTTGGGGCGTCATTAGCATGGTGAAAGGAGCAGACCCACACTCTGTGTTGTGGAAGACCTACAGAGATGCTAAAGGGCCTACCTGCCCTATCTGACCTGCCCCTAACAGTGGCCTGGAGATTGACCCTTTGAGCCTTTGACCCTTTGAGCCTTTGACCCTTCGAGCCTTTGACCCCTCTCTGAACAGGTCAACCGATGGGTGGCCCTCAAGCTGTGTGACCTAGGTAAGACACATGAGAAGAACAGATGTATAATCCATACCAATAAATCAGGAATGTAGGTATTATTTTGTAATGGAAAATATGAAAGGATGAATGGGTGATGATTATATGATATGAACTAATTATTAGGACAAAACGTCCTAATATGTTAATACAGGAGAGATGTTAATACAGGAGAGAATCAGAAAGCGTTCAGTCCGTATATTACGATCTTTCCTCAGAGAGAACGCGCTCGTCTACGGCCACGGAGAGGAGCTTCACCGTGAAGATGTTCACCTTCCAGTTCTTCACGCTGTTCTCCTCCCTGTTCTACGTGGCCTTCTTCATGGGCAGGTACTATGTGTGTGTGTGTGTGTGTGTGTGTGTGTGTGTGTGTGTGTGTGTGTGTGTGTGTGTGTGTGTGTGTGTGTGTGTGTGTGTGTGTGTGTGTGTGTGTGTGTGTGTGTGTGTGTGTGTGTGTGTGTGGGGAGCAACACTTGTCTCACCTACCCGTTCCTCCTCAGGATCAACGGGTACCCGGGGAGCTACGTCCGTGTGGCCGGGCGCTGGAGGCTGGAGGAGGTGAACAACGCCTTTAGAATCACACCTGAAGAGACTCTTTTGTTATTAAATACATTTATAGATAGATGAGGAGCAGAACAATATGTCCATAGTCCTAATTGTAGTGTCACATGTATTGATTTGATTTACTGTCCACAAGAAACGGTGTTATACCCATGTTATGTGTCAGTACTGTACACTTTTGAGACGCTCCCTTGTCCTCCAGTGCCACCCCGGTGGGTGTCTGACCCTCCCTTGTCTCTAACCCTCCCCTCCAGTGTCACCCCAGTGGGTGTCTGACGGACCTCTTCATCCAGATGGCTGTCGTCATGGTGCTCAAGCAGACGCTCAACAACGTCTTTGAATTCATTGTGCCGTGAGTGGTTCACCACACCCAGCTTCCCCACGCACACTGTAAAATACTACCTACCGACCTTAGATCTCAGTTTGTGATCTCTGGTCAGGGTAGGTCTGGCTACCCAGGGTTAGGGGTCAGGGTTGAGAGGTCAGGGGTGAGGGGTCAGGGGTTAGGGGTCAAGGGTCAGGGGCCAGGAATGAGGTGAAGGGGGACTGAGCAGGTGTCTTCTGGCCCTCAGCTGGTGTAAGCAGTTCTTCCTGAGGAGGAAGGCAAAGAGGATGGAGAGGAAGTGCGGGCACTGCTACAGGAAGACGTGTCGCGACGAGAGCGGCTGCGTGGAGCCGTGTGACGTCTGCAAGCTACGGAACTGGCTGCTCAACTACCACCTGGCTGACACAAACGCCTTCAGCCTCTTCAACGAGTTCCTGGAGATGGGTGTGGCCTCCTGACTCACTGTCCTCTCCTCTCTATTACTGCTGTCCTCTCCTCTCTATTACTGCTGTCCTCTCCTCTCTATTACTGCTGTCCTCTCCTCTCTATTACTGCTGTCCTCTCCTCTCTATTACTGCTGTCCTCTCCTCTCTATTACTGCTGTCCTCTCCTCTCTATTACTGCTGTCCTCTCCTCTCTATTACTGCTGTCCTCTCCTCTCTATTCCTCTCCTTTCTACTACTGCTGTCCTCTATTACTGCTGTCCTCTCCTCTCTATTACTGCTGTCCTCTCCTCGCTATTACTGCTGTCCTCTGTCCTCTATTACAGCTGTCCTCTCCTCTCTATTACTGCCCTCCTCTCCTCTATTATACTCTAACACATAGACTCTGTTGGCGTCTCCCTCCTCCAGTGGTCCAGTTTAGCTTCACCACCATCTTTGTGGCGGCCTTCCCCCTCGCTCCCCTCCTCGCTCTCCTCAACAACATCTTTGAGATCCGTCTGGACGCCATCAAGATGATCAGCCTTGAGCGCCGGCTGGTCCCCAAGAAAACCAACGACATCGGTGAGGCCCTGCTCCAAGAGTCTGTGACTGAGTGACTTGGTGACTGGGTGACTGGGTGACTGGGTGACTGGGTGACCGGGTGACCGGGTGACTGGATGACTTGGTGAGTGGGTGACTGGGTGACTTGGTGAGTGGGTGACTGTATGATGATGTGACGGTGTGCCTGTGACTGAGAGACAGTGTGACGGGGTGACTATCTGACTGTGAGACTGGTTGACTGGGTGACTGTGTGTGTGTGTGCGTGTGTGCGCGTGTGTGCGTGTGCGTGTGCGTGTGCGCGTGTGCGTGTGCGAGAGAGCCTTTACTTCATGTGTGTGTGTGTGTGTGTGGTTTCCCTGCAGGTATCTGGACCAACGTGCTGGAGGCCATTGGGGTGCTGGCGGTGATCGCCAACGGCCTGGTCATCGGGATCTCCTCCGACTTCATCCCCCGCCTGCTGTACCGCTACTACTACGGGCCCTGTGCTGTCAGCGGGGTCTACACAAAGTACGTTGTGCTAGTTAGCATCTAGCTACTGCTACAGCGCCTTAGCTAACAACAGTGCCAACACAAAGTACGTTGTGCTAGTTTGCATTTAGCTACTGCTAAGGGGCCTTAGCTAGCAACAGTGCCAACACAAAGTACATTGTGCTAGTTAGCATCTAGCTACTGCTAAGGGGCCTTAGCCAACAACAGTGCCAACAGTACGTTGTGCTAGTTAGAATCGAGATATTGCTACGGGCCCTGAGCTAACAACAGTATCAACACACAGTACGTTGTGCTAGTTACCATGTAGCTACGAATTCGGGTACCAACCTCCTCACAAATAATTTTTTCCCAAAGATCTGCTACCAGTAATATCAGTGTCCTGGTAGACGTAATCTCATCGCCTGACTGCGCATTAAGTGATTTCTGCGACTATATAGGCCGTCCAAGAGACCTTTTTATAAAAAAGAAACATCTAATATCCAAAGATCATTTCAGCAATCCGGCCGGTCCAGCAACTCCCAACGGCTAGCCGTTATAGGAGCATATAACTGTACTGTAATCTCCGGCGACACCGTCGGCAATCAGGGGACCCCAGGTGGGTCCCACTGGTTTAACTGGTTCTGTTCACTAGTTCTGTTAAATGGTGCTGCTAACTGGTTCCCTTCACTGGTTCTGTTCACTGGTCCTGTCCACTGGCTCTGCTAACTGGTTCTGTTCACTGGTTCTCCCGGCCCAGCTGCATGAAGGGCTACATCAGGAACACGCTGTCCACGGCCAACCTCAACGAGACGCTGGTCCGGAAGGACTTCATCACCGCCCAGCTGATGACCGACGGCCTCAACGTCACGCAGTGCAGGTCTGTCTCCCACAGTGGAGTGGTGCTCTCTGTGGAGCCACTGGTCTGCAGCTGCTCTCTCTGGAGCCACTGGTCTGCTCCACAGAGAGCAGACCAGTGGCTCCACTGGTCTGCTCTGTGTGGGCATACTGGTCTGCTCTGTGTAGACACACTGGTCTGCTCTGTGGACCCACTGGTCTGAGTGCCTGGAGCTATAATGGTAACGCACACTTCACTGCGGTGGCGGTCTGTGTGGTTAAGCGCCTTGTTTAGAGTTATAATTGTGTGTGTGTGTGTGTGTGTGTGTGTGTGTGTGTGTGTGTGTGTGTGTGTGTGTGTGTGTGTGTGTGTGTGTGTGTGTGTGTGTGTGTGTGTGTGTGTGTGTGTGTGTGTGTGTGTGCAGCTATAGGGACTACAGGCACCATGAAGACTACACTCTGACCTCCCAGTTCTGGCTCATACTGGCTGTGCGCTTTGCCTTCATCATCCTCTTCGAGGTGAGTCCATATACGTACTGAGCATTAATATTAACCATGCATTAACCAACTCTGTCACCATCGAGTCATTTGTCCTACTTTGGACCCGGTAGCTGTTGTGTGGAGGCACAGTCTGGCATCAGTTCAGTGGGCAAGGGAACTGTCGTTAAAGAACCTCTGGGGTCCACACAGTCTGTTGGTTCACTCACTTCCTGTTGGTTAATTCACTTCCTGTTGGTTCACTCACTTATTTTCGCCCCACAGCACGTGCTGGTGGTGTGTAAGTTCATCGCCGCCTGGTTCGTACCCAACAACCCGCTGCAGGTGAAGAACCAGCGACTGGAGGACAAGCAGAAGAGGCTGAAGGAGGAGCTCCGGTAAGAGACAGAGGGAGAGAGTCAACATATGACATATGATCGGAAGGGTAAAGTGATGAAGAATGCTTTACACTGAACTGTAGTTTATTCAGTATTGAAGCTTACAAACAGGCCAAGTGATCAAGTATATCGGGGAACAGGGATCTCATTTCCCCCGATGAATTATGAATGATGTAAGCATGAATCCAGATGAACACTCGTCTAGCCCAATGAGCCAGAGTGAGAGGTTCAATCCCACTGGGGCCAACACTCTGGGCCTTTCTTAGAGGCTCTGGAGGAAATGATGAAATGGCATCCATTCATTCATTCATACATTCATACGTTACACTTCAGTGCAGGTATTCAGCGGGCCGAGTGTTGGAGGGTTGCGTTGAGGGAAGTTCCTGGTCCCCCCAGGCTGGGTCAGGGGATCTACGTGTTTGTACGTTGATGTCTGTCTGCGTCGTTCATTCTCTTGTTTTCTATTCCAGCCAGAGGAGAATCAGAACCGCAGCAGGTGTAAATATCCCATGTTCACAGACGTCCTCACAGTGGTGTCCCGTTGCTGAGCCAGAGGAACTGATTTGGTGAAGCTGGTTGTCAGGTATTCATTTCTTTCCGCTCCTAACCTGACGTCTTGGATGTGGATGTTGATGCTCTGAGCCTGCAGCCTAGGGACCGTTTCTTTTAAAGACTTAAAGCCAAAGCTCCACGACGTCTTCACACGCTCCTCAGACCTGTCGCCTGGTGGCCAATGGTTCACACACTCCGTCAGGCTCCATCTACGGCCAACCTCTGAACGTGGATCCTAACCGCTCTACCCATGGCACTCGATGACGAGCTGTCTGGAAGGTAGAGCAAATGCTGTTCTGAACATCTCTGGTTCTGTGTTGCTGGAGACCTCTTGACGGGATCTTTAACACACTCTTCTACGGGACCAGAGAGCGACAGCATACACATTTATCCCCTTGTTTATTTTTAAAAAGTGTAAATTAGGTGAGCCACGTTTATCTTTACTAAGTACTTAAATCCAAACCAATAGACTGGGCATTCTCTCCTCGTATCTCTTCTGTTTCTTACTTTCATAGTATTTATACGATTTGAACCGGCTGTGTTGTCCTTGATGGCGTTTTTTGTTCTGTTTGTTTTTTCTAAAGCACTGCCAGCGTTTGACATGTTTTACTGCTCCAGTTTAGATTAAACTCCTGCCAGCACATGCCTGCATGGGTCTGTAATGTTTTTAATGAGGAATAATTCAATGTATGGATATGCATATACAACCTGACTCATATTTTAGACACTGAAGGTATGTTATGGACTTCATTTGTATGAATGCATCACATAATGTCCTGTAAAAGCATACGATGAGGAGATGCTAGGATGTCTGGGTGTATTACAGCTGAATCCGGGCTGATCCGTTTGGCCACACGGGGGAGCTACAGGCTACTCATCTGTCACTTCTGAAATTCGGCTACTCCTCCCAACCACCGTGTTTATGCTGCCTTCGTGTGGTGGCTAATAGATCTGCACCTGCCAAGCTCATAACGTTGACCGTTTCATTATAAACCAATGTAATGGTTATATCTGGCCACAACCCATTTTTAATTGGTGTCTGTTAGATGAGTATGAAATACCTCACTTTCTACTTAAGATGCACAAAACAGGACGTTACAAAACTCGGAAACTCCTCAAGACGACCCTTAAGGAGAGAGGTCATGCTGACGGAGGTCTGTCAGCAAGTGTCTGCAACATCGACCCTTTAAACAACTGGTGCAAGTCTGAATAAATCACACCAGTGTTGTGTTGAGCGTAACACCGGGAGCTGTGGTCCACAGCAGGAAAAGGGGAGTGTATTCATCCTACTGTACACCAGCAGAGCCACTTCCCTCCACGTAGCGGTTCTCCATTGTTGTGGCTGTTTGGCCGGGCACTGATCCCGGCACAGATTACGCTCCTGTGTTCGGGTCCTGGCCCCAAATTCCATCTCTTCCCCCCCCCCCCCCCCCCCCCCTCCTGCTTCCCGTTGACCAGAGACTCACAGCTGTGGCCTCCGCTCGGTCTTCCCCTACACTCCCCTCTCTCCACTCCCCCTCCCTTCTCTTTGTCTCCACTCTGAGCACCCCTCCCAACCCTTTCTTTCCCTCCCCTCTCTCTCCCTCCCTCCCCTCTCTCCCCCTCCCCTCTCTGTCTCCCCTTGCACTCTGACTCTCCTCTTCCAGAGAAGTCCTTCTTTAGCCTGATGGCCATCTCTCATTAACCCGTCTCAACCCCTCAGTCTCCAGATGCTATCAGCTGAGGTTACATTCCCTTGGCCCTTTTCTGTTTTTCCACACACTCCCCAAAGTCGTCTTTTTCCCTCAGCCAGCGGCATCCCAGTCTGTTCACAGGCCTTATTTTTACAGTGAAGTGTTACAGTGAACTGTTACAGTGAGCTGTTACGTGTTGGATCAGTGCAGTACTGTACCGTTTCATTCCCCCAGTGGTACTGTATCATGTTGGTTAAAGTTCCCCATAAATTATGTAAATACTGCCTTCCCACGTGTTTGATTACAGTGTAAACTATTCACAACAATGAATGTAAAACATTATGCAAAGAAACACGACACGACACAACAGTACGAATTGGATGGATGGATTTCCTTACACACAAAAAAAAGTGTATGCATGAATGTATGCATCTTTCTATATATAAAGATATCTATATAACTACACAAACTATAGATCATTAATGAAAATCAATCATCCCCAAGGTTATTGCTTTTAATGTCACACATTTCGTGAAACATGTACATCTCTACCAGCGTTAGCTTGTTTGAATAGAAAAAATATACCAACAGCAGAGATAAAGCCAATTTATAATTATTACAAAACCATTGCATCAATAAAGCGATCAGTTCATCAAACCACAGGGACAGCCATGGCCGGTTATGACTGTGACTGTGTGCCTGTTGACGTCCAGAAGATGTCTCACCCTCGCTGGGTCAGTGATGTTATTATGATCTATTGATCTCCTGCTCCTCCCCCTCTATGAATGCATAGATCAGGTAGTACCTCAATGTAAGGGAACACACATTTGAAGCCTAAAAAGATTCCTCTTTTGCAAAGGTAAGCCATGAATTATGAACTATTTGTATGTTGTTAACATGTCAATCAAATTACACAGGAAAATAAACAGAAATCAGACAGATTTGGTCATATTTAACATCTATGCAAGCAAATACAAAAAAAAGTGAATGTCAACTTTGTTAAGTGCCTAAGAGAAATATCCACTGTTAATCACTATCAGATTATCACACCGCTGTCACTCAGCTCTTGAATTGCGTCAGCGTGTTTTGCCTTCTTCCACCGGGGTCGTATGCATCGTCAGCTCAAAGTCTGCCGTGTGCTGAACATCACGTCATCGTTCTGGGGTGTTCTGCTTCTCGGTGGTCCAGCCCAGGCTCAGTGGGGGGCTTACGGCCAGCTCTTTCACACGCTGCCTTCTGTGAAGTCCCTTCTGGTAAATCCTTTCTGAAACCGTTAACGAGACAAAGGGGTTTAGTGGAAGTGAGGTAAACACTCCAAAAAGTACAACTGACAAACTAAAAGTAAAGTATGTGATGAATACCATTAAATTGTGTATTTTTTTATTTGCTGGTAGTAGGTTATGTTTCTGTATTCAAATACAGAAGCATTACTGCATGAGAAACAAGTTCAAACTGAGCGGGACACCTTCTGGTGACATGGTGTGAGCTTCGGGAGGCTAAACCTGGACTCTTCCCACACAAAAAAAAGAACGCTGCTGTTTGCTCTGCCTCCTGGAGCCCCCGCTCTACGGTAAGGGAACACAAGAAGGAGCCAGATGCTTTATGGGAAGAGAACACCATTCACCCCCGCTGACGGGGAGCCGTCAGAATGCCAGAGGCTCTTTGTGACATTCCCCACATTTCACCGGTCAGACCCAGAGTCAGTGTTCTGGAGGACACACAACCCACTGAGCCAAACCCTGAGCCACAGAAGACTAGCGCTGTCCTGAGATGTGGGGTTACTTGGAAACAGGCCAGAAAGGAGCAGCCTACTGAAATTGGACCAATCAGAGCAGCGGACACAAGATAAACAAGTTCAACAAGGACAGCTGATAGCACCAATTAGAGCTGAGATTAAAAAGTTGCTCTTCATCAACGATGTGAATAACAGCTCATGTTGAACAACAAGTGCAATATTCTGATCCACTAAAGACCAGCCGATATCGTCTACCAGAACACGCTGCTTTTGTCTTCCACGGGCCGTGCCGACCTGCTGGTCTGTGAAGAGGAGCCAGCCGCCTCTCACACCATGTTTCAGAGGCTGGCATGACAGTCTCTTTGGGCTCAGTGTTCTCTGCTGCACGCTCCGCTGGCTGCAGCACAGCTGGCCTTTTATTCTGCACTCATTGACACAACATGTTTTGTAGATTAAGAAACCCCCCCATATTAAACGATTATCATTCCATACAATGTTTTAAGGGGCTGAGGTCAATGCAGGGGTCCTTAAACCACATCAAGTCTGGTGAATGAGCCTCACAGCTGGACAGAAGGACAGCATGGGCGAGGTGACCGTTGTAACAGAGATAACATGAGCGGGAATTTCCTCATGACTCATCAATCACTGAAAACACAGCGGGGGGGCAGGGGAGGCTGGGGTCGACTGAGAGAACCTGAACCTGTTGGGAAGGACCGTAATACAGGTACCAGCACAGGACAACATTCAGTAGGAATATCAGTACTTCTTTCTAAACCCAGAACGTGAAAGAGCCATGGAGCGACTCTGAGAGCCCCTACGCTGGAGGGAGGAGGCCGGAGACAAAGGGAAAACAGATGAGGTCAACGGAGCAAAGGAAAAAAAGCTTGATCAGGACAGAGTGGAAATAGAAAAAACATCTGGTGAGGTCTGAGAACGAAACATAACAACACGGTCAGCCAGGGTCTACCTCCACACCAGTTTCATCACATCCTCTCCCTACAGGAAGTGACGGGTCACTTCCCCAGCGATGGTCGTTGGGTTGAGTAGCCTAAGGGCGCGGACGTACCCGTCTGATGACTAATGGGAAAACCCACTGGGTGCTTTTAATAAGAATTCCACTTTTCATTATGTGACGTTGCATTGTGTGGAGTTGCATGTGGCTCAGAAGGGAAGAACGGTTAGGCTGGTAACTGGAAGGTTGCTCCTCCTAGCTGAGTGCCGGGGTGTCCCTGAGCAAGAAACCTCACCTAACTGCTTGATGAGCTGGCTGTTGCCCTGCGTGCTTGACACCACCGTCGGTGGGTGAATGGGTGAATGAATGGGTGAATATTAGGCAATATTGTAAAGCGTTTTGAGTGGCCACTGGTTTGAAAGGCGCTGTAGAAATGCAGTCCATTTACCGTTTGCGTACCATTCCATGTTTTTTAATGTCTTCATCAGCGTAGTTATTCTAACGCTCCATCTTTAGATACCTCAGCATCAGGAACCAAACTCAAACAGCAAACCAGAGTGCGTTGGGTGAGCAGCGCGCGGTCCTGACTCACCAGCTTGTAATCTTTGTGAAGCTTGTTGTACTGGAACATGTTCAGCAGAACCGTCGACGCCGCCTTGGCCGCCTTCAGTCCACCGGTGCTGAGGAAAGAACCAACACACTCAGCCCAGACGGGACGGAACACACACAGAATCAACACACTCAGCCCAGACGGGACGGAACACACACAGAACCAACACACTCAGCCCAGACTGGATGGAACAGACAACCGAACACAGAACTACAGGGAGACTGAACTGGGTTTAATTGGGCCGTGTGCTACAATCATTTTATCCCCCAGGGAATTGTAAACTAAGTTGTGTTTTCCTGAGCTGTGGAATTTGCTCTTTTTCTTGAGCTCTTTCCTGTGGAGTGGTGGAGGGGTCTCTAAAGAGTCTCTTGGGATTGGGTGATAAAACTACAATAATAACAACACTCCCCCGGTTTATTACAACTAATCCTTTATAAATTAAAGGACAATTCCGGTGTAAAATGGATCTGAGATATGTTTAATATGATAACGAGTTGGAATGTTCGTTTGGGAGCAAAAAAGCGAGTATAGACGCATTCTTATCCGATTCCACTAAAGCGCTATAAACTTGGAACGATGGGGGCATGTGTTATGGTAAAAACTAGATTGCTACTTTAAACCACTGAAAAGGCTAGAAGTAGCCCGACACTTCTTTGGTAGTATAATAAGGGTCTTAACATATAAAACGAGGCATTGATAACTTTGTAAATGTACAGATTGTTTATTAAAAAGGACATTTTATACACACAATACCATCAGTAGTTCACCCGTCGGCGCCATCTTGTTTTTAAGACTCGATAAGTAGATTGGCGAACACAGAGCTTGCGTGTTGCTGACGGGTGTCACAATCTCTGTGTTCGTCAATCTCTGTGATATTTTCATAGTAAGATACATCTTACTATGAAACTACTTCTTCGAGTTTAACTCCCTCTGCATCAGCAATCGGCTAGTCGGTGAACATCAGGGTGAGTAGAAAGAGACATTTGTGGAACTTTTGTTTACAGACCCGCCGTGGTTTAATTAGCAGCTTGAAAACATAGATCTGTGATATCATCGGGGTAATAGTTTATACACTTTATGGTCGGAGTGCTAGCTTGTGGAGATTGACATGACAGGGGCTATCGGAGGGTTAGCCAGTTTTAAGGCTGCCAGCCATGTATTAAGGGCTGGTTTCCTATTCAAAGGTAGCCTGTGGAAATGTATGATTACCCCAGCTGCCTTGGCCCTATATAATTCAATACTGAAGCCAGGGGCAATGCAGTATGATCCTCCTGTATACCTGGTTGTTTACTATTTCAGCGAGCCTCAGTCTGGTAATGAGTCTGACTCATTACCTGCTATGGCTGCTAGAGCCACAGAGTAGGAGTGGGTTACCATGCCAGTGACGTAGCTGATTGTTGAAATCCAACATGGCGGCACCCAGTAACATAAACAACACTTTCACCGTACAAATGAATCCCTTTTAGCAAGTTCAGCCATTTGTAATTAATGTAGGCCTACCAATGAGAAGGCAGACAATACATCTGTTATATCAACTAAATTTCAAGTTTCAGTTCAGTTCATCTTTAAGAATGCGTCTATACACGCTTTTTTGCTCCCAAATGAACATTCCAACTCGTTATCATATTAAACATATCCCAGATCCATTTACACCGGAATTGTCCTTTAACTACCCCAAAATGACAGGCGGGCAAAAAAACACACAAACTGGCTCAAACCAGTACCGAGTGGGCCTGGTGGTCTCTCAACACGGAAATCCAGAAAATGGTGAAGAATTGTGCTTCATTAATATAAATGAAAATAAACACTAAAACAACTACCCTACTGGTGATATCACAGACACAACAGGAACACACAACTTTGGGTGTAGACTAGCGTGAGTGGTGTGTGAAGAACCACGCGTTTCTCGGTTTGTATTCTTGTCAACTGTGCTTGTCTTGGTTGTTCAGGGAGGTTGTATCGCATTACCTAATGACTTCATCAGCTCGTTGCATAATGGGTCCGCTGCAGTCCAGGTGTCTCCTACCTGTTAATTAGCTTGTTACCTAGCGACCATGGGTCCCCTACGGTCTCCTACCTGTTAATTAGCTTGTTAGCTCGTTACCCAGCGACCGCAGGTCCCCTATGGTCTCCTACCTGTTAATTAGCTCGTTACCTAGCGACCATGGGTCCCCTACGGTCTCCTACCTGTTAATTAGCTTGTTACCTAGCGACCATGGGTCCCCTACGGCCTCCTACCTGTTAATTAGCTCGTTACCTAGCGACCATGGGTCCCCTACGGTCTCCTACCTGTTAATTAGCTTGTTACCTAGCGACCATGGGTCCCCTACGGTCTCCTACCTGTTGTCATGCGAGGTCTTGATGGCCAGCAGTTTGGGGATGCCATCGAAGAAGGTGAGGTCGCGGGCGGCCAGCGAGCTGCCGGTCACCAGCTGGTTGAGCGCGCCACAGAGGTTCACCACCACCTCGCTGCCGGGGTCCTTCTGGTGGCCGTCGTCCGGCAGCTTGGCCACCAGAACGTTCACCGAGCTCTTGGCTGGGGGGGGACAACGGTTAGATCTTTGGGACCTGAGAAGGACATGGCCTATATGTCGGGTCAGAGGGTGAGGGAGGCAGACCCTAGTGGAGGTTGGTATTTTTTAACATTTACATTTACATTCAGAGCGTTTAGCAGATGCTTTAATCCAGAGCGACTTCCAATAAGTACATTTGTCAGAAGAAAGTGAAACAGGAATATATCTCCGTCGGTACAGTAAGGATGTTCATAGAACCAAGTGCCAAGCACTAGCAATCACTAGGTTAACCCATTCCCTGTACACAACAGAGATAGCTAGGAGGAGATGCTACACAATGCTAAGTACTATTTTTAAGTGCAAGGAGGTGCAACATACACTAAGTGCGTTAGAGGGGTGTGGGGAGGGCGCTATGCACAGTCCAGGTGAACTCTGAACAACTGAGTCTTGAGTCTTTTGCTGAATCTGGTGCGTGATAACTAAAGAAAGAGGGGCTGGAGTGAGATCTTTAGAATGACGAAGTCCTGCTGGTAGAGATGATTGTTTTCTAAGTTATATTTAATGCATGTTGTCATGCTGGCAGTGCCGCCGCTCCCATAACGCGCACTACGTGCTGCGCGTAGGGCCTCAAGTCCTGAGGGGGGCCCCAAAAAAAATAAGTTTGTATTTATGGATAGCTATTTAATTTAAAAGATTTTGGACATTCCAATACTTGTGTGCAGGGCCGACGGACTACGGGGGAAAGTGAGACAGTTGTGGGGGGGCCCAAGGCAGAGGGGGGGCCCATGGCAATAAAAAAAAAAAAAAAAAGAATTATCCACCAGCCCATAGTGTTAGGAGTCGCACACGGCCACGTATGCTCCACCCCCCCCCCCCCACGTCAACAATTGTTCGCTACCACCCCCCCCCCCCCCCCCCGTCAACATTCAGCGCAGGGGGCTGGTAGGGGGAATTCGGGGGGAGGGCCCATAAAGGAGTTATGCTTAGGGCCCCAAAATAGCTAGCAGCGGCACTGCATGCTGGCTCCGAGGGAGATCTTGGGGGGGGGGGGGGGGGGGGTCCTCACCCATGTGGCTCTTGTCGCGGGCGTGGCGGGCCAGGTTGCGGAGCAGGCCGGTCAGCGGCCTCATCTCCTCCTCGCTGCGCGTGTCCAGCAGCTCCAGCAGCAGCGGCAGCATGCGCTCCTGCTCCAGGATGACGTAGCTCAGCACGCCAGGCCACTGCACGGGGGAGGGGGGGAAAGTTAAGGGTGAGTGTGAGGTAGGGTGAGGTAGAGTAGGGTGGGAGGGCGGGGGTGAGGGTGGGCGTGGGGTTGAGGGTTGGGGTGGGGGTAAGGGTGAGGGTGAGGGTGAGGTAGGGTGAGGTGGGGAGGGCGGAGGTGGGAGAGGTGGTGTAGGGATGGAGCGAGGGGGGGATGTGAGGACAAGGGTGGGGTGATGTAGGGTGAGAGTGTGAGGTGGTGTAGGGATGGGGAGGGTGTGAGGTGAGGACGGGGGAGAGAGGGAGGGGGGGTTAAGTCGCGGCGGTGTGTGGATTGCGCTGACCTCAGTCAGCGTGGAGGCGACAGAATGTTGGGCTGCGCACCATGAATAAATACCATGAGGAGGATATGACCACAACGGGGATAGGTCGTGTGACCACACCGGTGAGAGGTCGTGTGACCATATCGGGGAGAGGTCATGTGACCACACCGGGGAGAGGTCATGTGACTCAACCCAGTCTCACGGAAATATGTGACACTGTCACGTCACGTCATTTAATCTAACCATTCGTGATGTGGGACATGTAATTTCCCACATCACAAATTTCAAACTCATTCAAAAAAGAAGCGATGAAGCAGCTACCTTTTTTCTGTCGCGGTTTGCCTTCAGAGCAGCGCACCTGCATTAAATATATATGTGAATTGTCACCATTTCTCAGAATCAAAGGTGAAAGTAGAAACGGGTGGCGAAAAGTCATAAGCACAAAGAAATTTGTGCTTTTGGCACGAAAAAATTGAAATGACGTGTCCCAGATCACGACGGAATAGATTAAATGACGTGACAGTGTCACGTTTTTCCGTGAGACTGGGTTGTGTGACCACACCGGGGAGAGGTCATGTGACCACACCGGGGAGAGGTCGTGTGTCCACACCGGGGACCCCCCCCCCCCCCCCTCCATTCCTACACCACCTCGCCCACCGCCGCCCACCCCACCTGAAACTACTCCCCCCTTGGTCCCAAAATCCCACCCGACCCCAACATCCCCCCCACCCTACTCTACCTCCCCCCCACCCTACTCTACCTCCCCCCCACCCTACTCTAGCTCCCCCTCCCCCCCAGACCGCGGCCTGCGGCCTGGGTCCAGGCGTCGGTCTCTGGGTCCTCACCCGGGACTCTCCGACGGTGATGTTCTGCAGAGCGCCCAGCGCCGCCTCGCGGGTCACAGAGCTGCAGGTGTTGTTCTGCAGCACGGCCTTGTACAGCGCCACCACCTGGGGGTGCCACAGCCACTCGGCCCCCCGCGGCTTCCCCGACACCTCGGAGAACATGGAGGCCATCTCGGGGTCCAGCTGCGGGCCGGGGACGAGAGGAGAAGGGGAAGAGAGAGAAGAAGAACGTCTGGGTCAGAGGAGCCCAGCATGTCACAAGAGGTCCCACGCTGGATTGCGTTCTTTCTCCTTTTCACAATGAGTCTGTTTCCTGTGCGGTGCTGCACCCTGCTCCTATGAACCGATGACGTGGTCGCTACCTCATCCTCTATCAGATCTGTGTGCGCCGGTTGCCATGGTGATGCATGACGTCCAACCACTCAAACCCGTTTGCTTTGCTCTGACTTTGCACGAGAAGGGTGTTAACTCTTCTCGTGCAAAGAGCCGAGTGTTAACTCGCCATGAGGGACCTTTAACCACGAGTGAAAGAAACAAACTCTCCCGGCCGTCCCGCCGTAAAGCCTGAGCACACATGCCCCAGCGGGGTATTGGCTTCTCTCCGTGTGAGCGAGCAGAAAGCTGATCCTGTTTCCTACTCTGTGTGTAAGACGACCCCCCCTGTGGAGCCAGCGTTTGGGTTTCTTCTCTGTGCTCTGCCTCCAGGACTCCTGGTGAGACTCTCACTGGAGCGTCTCACCAGGAGGATGCTAACAGGTTCATGCTAAGATGTAAAGAGTGTTCAGGTTTACACACCACATAGCAGCTAACCAAAGGACTACGATAAATTTATGTTTTCAATCAACGACTTCTCTCACTCAACGGCTTCTCTCACTATATTGGGACGCAAATATCTTTTTCCTACTTTCATCCTTGCTTGTGATTTATAACTCCACACATTTTCCTTTAGTTTATTCCTTGTGGCACCAAAGTGTATTATTATGTTTATTATGATATGAAGTTACTACTTAGAACCATTTTCACAAAGATGTCATCGTAAAACAAACACAGGTTGGCTCTAAACCCTGATTATGGGTCCACTAGTTCAGGAACCAGAGCACAGGGCCTTAACTCCTCCTCACTAGTTCAGCCTGCTAGCGGTGCCCGTGTGCCTAGAGAAGACGAGAAGCCGTCCAGAGGGACCCTGAGGTCATCCTATGAGGCTGCCTCTGAAAACCATCTATGAGACCAGCAGGACACGCCCAGCGCTTGTCCTCAGAGCGTTTTTGCTTTTTTGGCCGGTCACTTCCGGTTGAAAATCTCTAAACTGTTTAGAAAAGCACAGCCGCCATCACCGTTGTCTTTGTCACCGTTTTCAGCCAATCGCAGATCATATTCAACTGTCAACGCAACATTTAATTTCGGAAAAGAGTCGGTTGTTGCACATAAACAATGGCAAGTTGTCATAGAGACCGTAAACAAAGCACAGGGATGCAGCTGACTTGTTTTTCACCGCCCAAGCACTTCATCCCAGTGCCTCCCAGCACCAAACCCTTCCCAGTGCCTCCCAACACCGTGCCAGCGCAGATCTGCCAGGAAAACCCCCTCTGTAGACACAGGTCCTTAAGAGTGAACAATCATGCCCAGCACTCAAAACTTGCTTGTTAACCCTAGATCGCCAACTAGCTCTCTAGCCCTAGCTAGCTAACCGTCTCCCACCATCACCCTCTGGTCCTTTAACGTGGACCTCAGCTGGACTCCACAATAGGGTCCATCAGTATAATCACTCCACTGGGGGCTACAGTAGTGACATGAAGAGGTCCCTCCCCCCGCTCCTCACCTCCTTGAGCTTCTTGCTCTGCAGGGGGAAGCAGCCGATGGCCTGGCTGCCCTTGGCGGCGGCGTTGGCGCGTGACGGCCCCTCCAGGCGCTGGCGGGTGGCGTGGGGCAGCTCGGCGTACAGCTGGTAGGACAGGTTCCTCAGGATGCACATCGTGTTCTCCACCCCCTGCGGAGAACCGGGGGGATGAAGGGAGGGGAGGGGTCCATATACTGTGCATGGCCTACCCTAGTGTTAAGAAGTAAATACTCTCAACCCCCGCCACCGCCCACTGTCTAACCCACCACCACTACTATCTAACCCCTACGGCCCACTCTCTACGGCCCACTATCTAACCCCCCACCGCCCACTGTCTAACCCCCCCACCACCCGCTCTCTAACCCCCCTCCCCCCACCCTCCATATGTCATCTCCTGTATCTCAACTCAAAGCCTGTGTCTCCAATGTTCCTGAACTACGGCGCATGAACTCATTTCAGAAGGTTTAGTGTGGGGGAGCGGAGCTCCGTGGCTTACTGCCGCGGGATCTCCCTGGTGGAGGAGGGGGAGCCGAGGCTAGGCCGGGGCCCCGGTGGAAGGGGGGCTGAGGGCCGGTACCTTAAGGCCGGGGCCCTTGGGGAGGAGGGGAGCTGAGAGGGGGTACCTTAAGCCCGCGCCCCGGTGGTGGAGGGGAGCTGAGGTGTTACCTTGTCGTTGGCGTTGTCCTCCTGCAGGGCGTTTTTGACGTAGGCCACCAGGGAGTCCACCAGCCCCCGCATCTCCCTCATCTTCTGCCTCGTCCTCTCATTCACAGAGCTCAGGTTTCTAAACAACGGGACACGAACACATGATGTCAGCCGTGGATCACAGCCCGTGTTTGGGTCTCTGAGTCTGACGTAATGCATGGCTGGGGAAAAGATCATTTGTCTTGTGCTTATGTGAGTGTTTAACAATAGACAGGGTGTTTTCATGCATCGGTTATTCAACAAAGTTGAACCAAATAAACTGTTTATTTCAGCGATTCAAATACACTCGCGATTATACTCCTTGACTCCTTGGTGGAAGCTCTAAGCCCCCGGAACGTCCTAAACAAACAGCAACACCACCTATAATCTGATAGTGAAGCAGCAGCACCACCTATCATCTGATAGTGAAGCAGCAACACCACCTATAATCTGATAGTGAAGCAGCAACACCACCTATAATCTGTCAGTGAGGCGTGGGGCAGCCTCCCTGTAGTAGCTCCACTGTCTCAGCTCTGATCATCGGACCTCCCCCAGCAGAGCTACATGGATGGACCTTCAGCCCTCTAACATCATCAATCCCAGCTGCCCCCATTGTATGGAATCAATTACACTACACTGTGCTGTACTATACTGTACAATAGTATTCCTTTACTTTACTAAACGATACTATGCTGTGCTATGCTCTACTCTGGTCCTCTGGAGCGGAGTCGGGGTGGCTCCAGGGGTACCGGTGGTCCTCCTCCCTCTCCCAGGACAGACGTTCAACCTGTACAGAGGGGTACCTGAGGCAGCCGGTGGCGTTGTAGAAGACGTCCTCCTCCGAGGGGCTGAGCAGGATGGCGCCGGCGTCCTGCGCGCAGCACAGCGGCACCAGCACGCGCTCCGTCAGCTCCGGCAGCGCCTCGCGGGACAGCTTCTCCTTCAGGTTCTCCTTGGAGGACAGGTTCCACAGGATGCCTGGAGGCACGGGGGGGCCGTCAGAGAGGAGGCGTTACAGAGACCAGGAGCTCTGTGGGGCGGGGGGGGGGGGAATGGAGCACCCTGAAGCAGCGCTGGGATTCATTAAGTCAGTCTGTTGACTCAGCAGAGCCTCTTAGAACAAGCGTTCCAGGGAAGATTTATACTTTATTGTGTCCCCCTCGTCCCCCCTGTTCCCTCCCCTAACCCCCCATCCACATCCCGTCTCCCACCGCCCCCAGCCCCGCCCCCGTCCTCCCTGCCCCATCTCCCCCGCCCCCACCCCCGTCCTGGTGAGGTCACCGCTCACCCGTGACGTTCTTCCGCAGCTCCTCGTCGGGCTCCCTCAGGGCGTGCACCAGCTTAGCCACGCCCCCCGCCGCGATCAGCGCCGCCTTGTTGTCGGCGTTCTCGTAGATGAGGTTGCGGGCGGCGCCCGACGCAAAGCGCTGCACCTCCTGGTTCTCGCTGGAGAACAGATGGACCAGAGCCGGGATCCCGCTCAGAGTCCGCACCTGGACAGGTGAGGGGGGGGGGGTTGAGTGAGATCTCTTGAAAGCGTCTGCTAATCGCCCTGAATGTAGATGTAGCATTGACTCTGGGCTCACCTGGTTCTTGGCCTCGTTGCTATGGTAACACTGGTGCTGGATGTAGGCGGCCCCCTGCACCTGGATGGACGGGTCGCTCTCCAGGAGGTAGCGGACGGCCGTGGGGACGTTCAGACTCTGCATTCTGCTCACACACACACACACACACACACACAAATACAAACACACACACACACGTATACACACACACACACGCAGGGACACAAACACACACACAGGTTAGCTCAAGTTGTACCATCAATTATTCGTGTGGTTCGTAACGACCCCAGCTTTGTGTTTCAGGACGTTCGCGAGGGTCGTGGCTCACGGCTAAAGGGTGCGTGTCCTCACCCTCCCAGCTTGTCCACGCTGTGGTTGGAGGCGCGGTCCAGCAGGTCCGCGCCCCGCCCCACGCTCCGCACGCTGTGCAACGAGGCGGCCCGGTACAGGGGCTCCTGGTATCCCCCCCCGGCCCCCGCCCCGTACTGCTGCTGCTGCTGGCCCCCCCAGCGGCCCCCGGACACGGTGCCCGTCCCGGGCCGGCTGCCCGTCCCAGGCCGGCTGCCCGTCCCGGCCCAGCCCTCTGGGACCCAGCATTTAGCGGGGTGACTCTGGGTCTGCTGCTGCTGGTGGTGGTGCTGGGTCTGCTGGTGGTGACTCTGGGTCTGCTGCTGCTGCTGGCGGTTGGTGATGCGGCTGATGGTGCGGTGGGAGGGGCCCTTGTAGGTCTGCTGGAAGGCCAGCTCGTCCTGCCAGCTGGCCCCGCCCCCCGCCCGGGCCAGGGTCCCACTGAGGCTGCGCCGCATCCCGCCCCCCCAGCCGTCTTGCGCCTGGTGGGGGGTGCCGTTTGGGGGCTGGCCCACCACCACCTGGATGTCCTCCATGTCCTCCTGGCACAAGGACTTGGAGCGGCGGTTGCGGGGCCACGGGGCCCCCCCGATGGTGTAACCCGCCTCGACCCCCCCGGTGAGGCAGCCCCCCTGGGCCCCCCCGGTCCTGAGGGTGGAGCTGCCCTGGCTGATCCTGAAGCGGCCGTGGTCCGTCTCCACGGCCGAGCGGGAGGAGAAGCAGGCCGAGGGGAGGGGGGCGGTGGCCACCTGGGAGGGGGGGGGGGGGGGGGAGACGGGTCAGAACAGACGAGGTCCTCCTCCAGAGACGCGGTCATGGACTCAGGGTCCCAGAGGGGAACCCTGGGAACGACCAGGAGTTTAAAGCTGGTTTAAAAGGTATGAACTGCACGATCAGGATGAGAGGAAAACATGGATGAACTCCGCCCTAATCCACCCTTTAGTTGAAAAGAGAACCTTCTTAAACCTCTGAACTGTATTAGCTGTAACTTCATATTATGTGATGTTGAATTCAATAATTCACTGCAGTAATGACGACCACCACAGACCGTGGTCAGATTTTCCCCAGTGTTTCCTGCCCAGTTACCTTCCTATTGTTACGAACGACATAGACCTTTGAATTTGACCAACCGGATGGCAAATAAGAAGCGACTGAGCTCTTAAACAGATGTCGGTCAAACAAACAGGTAAACTGAGTTATAGCTGTTTTAAGGTACAATCACAAGATATAAACAAAAAATACTTCACAAAATAATATCAGTACTACCTAAAGCAGTGATGCAGGATGTACCAGAATCAAATCAAACTGTCCAGTGTTTGAATTGGATCTGATTGTACATCAAATTGCTTCAGTATCAAACCTGTAGACATTAATCACCTAAAAGAAATGCCTAACATGGCTCTGTTGGTCGGCATGATCCACTATCTCAAGCTGGAGATGATGAGGCGTGTCCGGCCCTTGGCCCCCACTCCGAGGGCCCGCCGCCACCCACTAAACTGAGCCGTCTAGGGCCCTTGTGAAATTCTGCAGGGATGTGTGGGGCTGGACACCAACGGGCCAGCGGCCATCTGCTCAGAGCTCAGGGCTCAGAGAGGACGGGTGAGAGGGCCGCTGTTCCTCTACTCTGAGGAGGCTGTTCCTCTACTCTGAGGAGGCTGTTCCTCTACTCTGAGGAGGCTGTTCCTCTACTATGAGGAGGCTGTTCCTCTACTCTGAGGAGGCTGTTCCTCTACTCTGAGGAGGCTGTTCCTCTACTATGAGGAGGCTGTTCCTGTACACTGAGGAGGCTG
The DNA here is from genome assembly GCF_031168955.1 of Gadus macrocephalus. NCBI lineage: Eukaryota > Metazoa > Chordata > Actinopteri > Gadiformes > Gadidae > Gadus > Gadus macrocephalus. Next base: position 23,532,153 of record NC_082395.1, on the reverse strand, counting down.
TTCCTCTACCCTGAGGAGGCTGTTCCTCTACTCTGAGGAGGCTGTTCCTCTACTCTGATGAGGCTGTTCCTCTACTATGAGGAGGCTGTTCCTCTACTCTGAGGAGGCTGTTCCTCTACTCTGAGGAGGCTGTTCCTCTACTATGAGGAGGCTGTTCCTCTACTCTGAGGAGGCTGTTCCTCTACTCTGAGGAGGCTGTTCCTCTACTCCGATGAGGCTGTTCCTCTACTCCGATGAGGCTGTTCCTCTACTATGAGGAGGCTGTTCCTCTACTCTGAGGAGGCTGTTCCTCTACTCTGAGGAGGCTGTTCCTCTACTCTGATGAGGCTGTTCCTCTACTATGAGGAGGCTGTTCCTCTACTCTGAGGAGGCCGTTCCTCTACTCTGAGGAGGCTGTTCCTCTACTCTGAGGAGGCTGTTCCTCTACTATGAGGAGGCTGTTCCTCTACTCTGATGAGGCTGTTCCTCTACTCTGATGAGGCTGATCCTCTACTCTGATGAGGCTGTTCCTCTACTATGAGGAGGCTGTTCCTCTACTCTGATGAGGCTGTTCCTCTACTCTGATGAGGCTGTTCCTCTTCTCTGATGGAGCTAGCACCACACATCTCAAATCAAACATCCCACACCACACATCCCAGCCCAGCGAACGGTAGCCGGTAGTTTCCTGGCTTAAAGGCGCGGTCGCAGGGTCCCAAAACAATAGTCCTTTGAATCACAGAGAAGGAAGCCTTTCATCGGCCTCCACCATCGCTGGGCTCCACACCTCCTCAGCTGGACGTGTGTGGCCCCCGATGGCCCCCCAGAGACCACATAGACACTGCTCCTCACTGCCTCTTAAAGGAATGTTATGCTCGCTTGGATAATGCAGGAGCCCGTAAAAAGAGAAAGGAATCTAGTCTGCACAACTGCAGTTGAAGATATTCTACCAGAAAACAAAGTCACAGTCCTGTTGTGAGACAGTGAGACAGATATAAAATAGCAAATGCTGTGAGGGAGTGTTGAAAAAAGGAGTGAGCAATAGGAGTGATCCGTCTGTCACACTAACAGAGTGGGGAGAACAGGGTGTGTGTCCATGAGCTAAGACTGGAGTACAAACACAGTTCTCTGCACAATAAAGAGTCAATAAACAGACATTCTTTGAATATTCGTCCCCACTTGTTGGCAACGATACAAAGTGAAAATCCAGAAAAATATTGTTATGCAACACATGCTGTTTGAGTTACAGCATCAAAGTGTGTCTGATGGATGAATGGTTCATTAGACTGAGAGATGGATGGAGGGACACAGCTGGATTAGACAGTCTCTGGGTGGATGATAGTGGGCGCTAGTGGGTTAGAGAGTGGGCGGTGGGGGGTTAGAGAATGGGGGGTTAGAGAGGGGCTACGGGGGTTAGAGAGTGGTGGGTTAGACAGTGGGCGGTGGGGGGTTAGAGAGTGGGGGGTTAGAGAGGGGCTACGGGGGTTAGAGAGTGGTGGGTTAGACAGTGGGCGGTGGGGGGTTAGAGAGTGGGCTACGGGGGTTAGAGAGCGGTGGGTTAGACAGTGGGCAGTGGGGGGGTAGAGAGTGGGGGACTAGAGAGTGGGCTACGGGGGTTAGAGAGTGGGGGGTTAGAGAGTGGGCTACAGGGGTTAGAGGGTGGTGGGTTAGAGAGTGGGCGGTGGGGGGTTAGAGAGTGGGCGGTGGGGGGTTAGAGAGCGGTGGGTTAGACAGTGGGCGGTGGGGGGTTAGAGAGTGGTGGGTTAGACAGTGGGTTGTGGGGGGTTAGAGAGTGGTGGGTTAGACAGTGGGCGGTGGGGGGTTAGAGAGTGGTGGGTTAGACAGTGGGCGGTGGGGGGT